>NC_141610.1:49086170-49153670 GCF_047967505.1 Dipteris shenzhenensis | reverse complement strand
CTTTTTTACACTAAAAAGATTTTTTTTGACGGGTGCAAAAAGGTCGCTATTAGCGTCGAAAAACAACAATCGCTATATAAGTGTCGCTATATAGTGACACTAACAAGCGTTGCTATATACCGACACTGGTAAACCTTGCTATATAGTGACACTGGTAAACATCGCTATATAGCGATGATTAACAGAAGCTTAAAAAAAACATTAGGGCGGCTAAACAGGGCCACAACAAGCCCTGTTTTGCCCCACTAATGTTTTTTTTAAAGTAATTCAAAAGAATGTTGTTTGTTACAAAATTTTCTTTGTGAAAAGGGTGATACAAAATCGCTCAAATGAGTCGAGCAACAAAAGCATATACATGTCAAAGATATACAACATTTTTTGTTACAAAACTACCCTTTCGAAAGAGAGGAGAAAAGAAGAAAAGAGGGGAAAAAAGAGAAAAAGAGATAAAGCATATGCTTATGAAAAGAAGAGAAAAGAAAATGAAAGAGAGGAAATAAGAGAGGGAAAAAGAAGAGAAAGGAAGAGGGGAAAAGAGAAGGAAAAAAGAGAGGGGAAAAGCATATGAGCATATGAGCATATGCTCATGAATAAGCATAAGCATATGAGCATAAGCATAGGCAAATGCATATGATTATGAAAAGAATAGAAGAGAGGATGAAAGAGAGGAAATAAGAGAGGGGAAAAGAAGAGAAGAAAGAGAAAGGAAGATGACAAAAGAGAAGGAAAAAAGAGAGGGGAAAACCCTATGAGCATATATCATATGCTCATGCATAAGCATAAGCATATGAGCATAAGCATAGGCTCGGGGGGGTCACTCATCATATGTAACCCTATCACGTGAGTTCAACATAAGGATTTTTTTAATTTCCAAAATTTACAGAAATAAATATACATAAGGGACTATTTAAAATAGTTTTGAAAAAAATTTATAGATTTGTATAGAAAAGGGGTACATTTTATTAATGAAAAATTTACAAATAAGGGATTTTAGAAATAGCCCTTGAACGCATGTGATATATAGGGTTTATACATAGTGACCCCCCCGAGAGCATAGGCAAATGCATATGCATGTAGATATTCTCTTATGTAGACTCTTGAGTCCATCTCTCTCTAGTTTATTCTCTCTCTATAAGTAGTCTTAGAGCTTCGGCTCCCTCTTGTACATATGAAACCTCTTCTTCTCCCTTGCATTTATAGGATTTTGAGTTGCATTGGAGTGGAGTCTCGCTCTATTGGTAATGAAGGTCACTTCAAGTTCTCTCTCTTGAGTGCCTCTTCCCTTTTTCCATTGCTTTCTCTTCCAAAGTGCTCCAAAAGTGTTGTCTATTCATCTGCTCATTGGCATACATGGTTTATCTATTTCCCAAGCCATAAAAGGAGCTCTTCCTTCCCTCCCAGGCGACCTCTATGGGACTTTTATCGTTGATGAAGTCTAAGCATGGAGGTAGTATTCTCCCAAGTCGGCACCAATAGAAGGAGTAGGCATTTTTCATGACAGTTTGACCCCCTATCAGTATTTTGCTCATAACCTTTTGCTCGATGGTCTGATTTGAACAAAACTTATATCAAAGTGAAGCTCTCTTCAAGGAGCATCATCCTATGTCTTCAATTATTATATTAGATTTCAAATTAAAAATCTATGACTCTCTGTGTGTGACTATTTCTTTTTCAAACAATTTTTACGCCCGCCCAGTAAACTACCCATATCTTTCCGACCGCTTCTCTATTTCTTACGAAACTTATATCAGAGCGAAGCCCATTTCAAGATGCATCTCAATATGTGTTTGAACATTTGATATCATGTGTCTACTAATAGTTATATGCCTTTGTGTCTAATGATAGTTTGCAGAGTGTTTTGAGCTAATTGTAAAGGTATCTATGAAGGAGGTGTAATGTTTCCCTGGAACCTACCCATCTGACCCAATCAGCCCATTCAAACTCCTCGATATATATCAGTTCATGTCATGTTGAGTCTCAAGATCTTCTTTCAACAACATATCGCTCTTGTCTTTAGCATAGACCGGCTTGCTGAGATTATGGCTTTCGCTAATCCTTTCCTTCTCCCTATGCTTGAGTACAACATCACTTGGGATGTTACCATCTTCATCCTCATATAAGGGAGGATAGTATGGTGTGGTCTCTTGGTATAAAAGCTTCCCTTTTATGTCCCTTTTCCAGTGATGAATATCTCTATCACTTAGTTTGAAAGCAGCAGGAAGTAAAGAGGTGCGTGAAGTTTATTACCCCCAACTTCATGCCACATCTTTTCGTGGAGATGCCGGGTACATTTGGTATTGGATTCATCCCACCTTACTAAATGGTCTCGGGTGTACTTGCCTGTTTAAGATAACTAGAAGACTGTGAAGGTGATGCTCAAGCTATTCGTATGGTCATTATGATCATATCCTTTATGTTTGCACTCTTGAATATGTTGGTGAATCGACAATGTCATCAGCAGGCACAATGATAGATTGGGGATTGTTTCATGCACTGGTAGCTTGGTGTGAAGAAGAGTTGAGTCTTTGGGTAGTTTTTGACTATACCAATGGAGTGGTGATTCTCCGTGCTTTCAACTTCTTTTGCTATGCAAATGATGAAGAGTACAATATCTTGAAGCTGTTATGTGCACTTCCAACTGTGACAAGGGTGATTCTTGAATGCATGTATACACAATGTTTTCATGGTGCTGGTTGGTCACTTATTTTTGAAGATTTTGTTGAGGATCACATTGTGGAGGGTTTTCAACAAGTGGTTATGCATAATAAGTTGGTATGGGTATACTAAGGCTCTGTGGGATGTTGTTTGGATCTTGTTTGGGATATTATTTGGATCTTGGTGTTTTCCTTTTGTGTTTTATCATGGTGAAGATTCCAATGTTTCGAGGGACCCAAGGGGAAGACCCGGAGTCTTATCTTCAGGATTTTGTTCGAGAATGCCATCTTTCTGGATGGTCCATGAAGGATTGGGCGGAGATTTTTCTTGATTTTCTTGAAGTTGTAGCCTTGAGTTGGCATGAGGCCTTGCCGGACTCTACCAAGGAGGACTAGGACCAAGTGGTGGCTGTAATGAAATAGAGATGCTTTGATGTTGTAGTTGGACTGGTTCAAGGAGAGGGTGAGATGGTCTTTGCGTTGGCAATCCGATATGAAACTTTATGAACAAAGTATGAACGAGAAGCTTTGCAAGTTGTGGCATCTGTATCATCGGCCCCTCAAAGTCTCGTAGGGATGGAGCACTTAAAGATGAGCAAATTCATGATGGCTTTGGAGCCTTATCTTCGCTCGAAAGTAATGAGTAAAGATCCAACAACATACATGGAGGCACTTCGCATTGTGACCAAGAAATAATCTTCTCTAAAGATCAAATCCTCTTTTGTGTCTTCAACAGCTTAAACTTCTAAGGTGGAGGTAATGGGCACTCCTCAAGTACCAAAGTCCTCTCAGTTAGATCATAATATCTCCCAATAGATGGCAGAGTTTGCTAGTTTGAAATTGCATTTGGTTAATGCACGACAACCTAGAGCACCAAAGAGTGAAGATAGGCCTTGAGATAAGAGTGGGGTCACTTGCTATGAATGTAATGAAAAAGGTCACTATCACCTCGAGTGTCCTAGATTGAGAAAGAAAGAAGAAAAACAAGTATCATTGTTAGAAGCTTCTTCAAGGGATGAGGAAAGAGAGGTAATGATGGCTAAACGGGGGCGTGGTAAAGCAAAAGAAGAAGAAGAAAGCAAGGAAGAAGTAGATGAGGAACATCAGGAAGAGGAACATCGAAGTAAGAAAAAGAAGGCATCTAGAAGGAGAATTAGCAAGTCAGACTTTCCTTTAGGACAAGGCATTAGAAGCTATGACTTGTTGTCTGACCTTAAAGAAAAGGAAGCACATATCACCTTTGGTCAATTACTTACTTTAATACCTATTTCATTAATTTTGGACTTTTTCTGTTGTTTTTGGACGAAGCCCAAAAATCCTTCCCAAATGAAAAGTTTACTTTGTGAAAATATCCTTCCCAAATCAAAATTTTACTTTCTGAAAATATTCTTCCCAAATAAAAAGTTCACTTTGTGGCACTATCATATTCACATAAAAATATTGTTTTTTCAATCTATACTTTTGCACCAACATGCAAGAATTTGAAATAATCCTATATTAGAAATTCTAGCTATACCTAAGTTTTTTGTTAATTTAATTATTTTTCCTTGACGTGATAAATTTATAAATCCATGAAAGGAGACTTAAATATTTCATGAAAATAACATTGTCACTTGTAATATGCATAAAATTTTTAAAACTTTTAATAAATAGAAAAAAGACATGATGCCATAAGACCCAAGTTTTGTGATTACATTGAGAGACGTTGCTCTCAGCTAGAGTCTTTATATCCAAAATGATATAGATTGAACATATGTTTACAATTTAAATTGTTGCATTTAAAGAGCCTCAATTCGTGCCATCTGCATAATTTGACTCCCCATTGTCTTATTGCTCAATGTCACGACAGTCCCTTGCCAGGTGCCATCTGCATTAACTCCCACTTGTCTTGCCAAGCCTTGCCCTTGGGTGCATTGGCTCCCCATTATCTTATTGCTCAATGTGATAGTCACTTGCTAGGTGCCATCTGCATTAACTCCCTATTGTCTTGCCAAGCCTTGACCCTTGGGTGACATCCAGTGCATATTTTGACTCTCATTTGACATAGGAGGTGATGACTCTGATTATAATTATCTTGAATTGGCTTCTTGCCTAGTACCCAAATAAAGTCCTTGAATGGACTTCAATACAAAGCTTTAATCATGGATATTCTTCATTTGCACTGCCTCCTTCTACTTTCTCCATGGCGAGCATCCTTAAAAATTCGTGTATATGCAAAATACTTTACTGTGGTATTTTTATTTTTCCTTCTACCTCATATCCCATGCGCTTCTTTGATTTCTTTGCCCTTGAATGCCAAGACACTATGATTGTCTCTATCGAAACTTGAGAGACTGCTTCATCATTTGGGACCCGCTCCTTCATTATACAATTAGTTTACAATGTGTTGTTATCCATATTCTCCTTCTTGCCCTTTGGCTCATACCATACTGCTGTAAATGTTGTAGCTCTCCCTTGGTCATCTCTTTGCACATCAACTACTTTTGCAACCCAAAACTTCACATTCTCATATTCATCATCCGATGGCCGAACCACAACAAAACAATCGACCTCTATATCTACTTGTGGCATAAACTCTCTCTTCTTCAGTCTTGACATCCTTTGAGCCTCGCATTCTCTCAAGGTCCTTTATTAAATTTCGTGTCTTGTTAATTACAGTGGTAGTGTGTTCTCTCCAAGTAGGCTTCGAATCAGGATATCTCCGAAGCATTTCCTCTTTGTATGTAATAAATGCTTTTAATCCTTCTATTTCACAGTTAGACCTCTCATTGAATTCTTGTATAGGAGCCCATGTTGGATACCTTTCCTTTCTGGGAATTGAAGTTAAGAGACTGTAAGGTTCTTCAGGTTCCCATTTTTATCATGAGAATACTGTTGCCATTGCATTATGGGTTTTTCATCTTTAAAAAAAAAATGAAAGTATTGTGGATTGGTATGACCTGTCAATGCATCACCACCCGTTTGTATGAAAGGTAGAATGAAGCTCTTCCAATCATACATTCTTTCGAGCCTCTCACATACTGTACTTTCCTTACGACCACCAACTTGCTTGCCACATCTTCTTACCAAGTCATCTATTGTCTCCACATCCTTGCATTTAAGCTCCCTTGAGACTGTGCTCAAAACCTGATCGATATCCTCATGTGTATGCCCAACATACAAAAATCCACATTCGACCTCATTGAAGATTCGATGAGCAACTAGCATGGAGCAGAATGCAAACATGAGTACATTCTTATTTTCTCGCCAGCAATTATCAGCTTGTATTCTCAAAGTCAGTGGTAGGTAACCTTTTTCTGCATGTACATTGCGAATTGCCTTCATAATAGATGTTACAACTTGATTGCTATCATGTAGATACAAGGAATCAATCCATATATCTACAAAGAACTTAATTCCATGCACTAACACTCCACATAGATGTGTCTTTAGAAAGTGCTTTCCTTGTAATTTAGGTGGAGTGGCAACAAAATGAGGCAATGTTGTTGTATTCTGATCCATGCCATCTACAATAAGGCACATGTAGTCATCGGGATGCGAAATAGCTTGCTCTTTCCAAAATGCATATTTTTGTCTGGAATGTCGAATAAGGTCATGATGAGATTTTCGGTTTTTTTTGTATAATTCCCTTTTATTTGGACATGTTGCACTCTCAATCACTCGCTTTAAATCATCACAGACATTGCACTTTGACATTTTTTGCCTCCTTGGGATTTTAACATATCCAAAGTTCTTCTTCCAAAGAGTATACAAAGTATGAGAAGAAGCTACGGCATCCCCTCTTTGCCTTTGCTTTTCTACAATAGAGTCAAATACTTCGAGCTTTGTCAAGCCCATTGGAAGGTGCATTTCAGTGATCGTGTCACCGTTAGGGAGTTTGGTAGATATATGGGTTTGAGGTAAAGCATTTTCATGTATGGAGTCTTGCAAAATTGCTGCTGCCCTGACAGTTGAGTTTCTTGATTTGGACCTTCCTCTATTACCGTGAATGCTAAATTTGTTGCCGCCCTTTGCCTTGGTGACTAAATCCCAATATGTACCATGGGATAATCCAGTAATATTGCGATATGCCTTATTGCAAATCTTTTTTCCATTTACGAGAGGTTTTACCTTTTGTCTTGAACTTAGCCTTTTATTGCCATTCTGAAGAAAGCAAGAGAGACTTGTGAGAAGGTATTCATTTCTTTCGCTTCCTCTTCTTTGCCACACGTGTCCTCTACATTCCTTGATGTCTGCAAGATCAATGAAGTACATACATCTTTGCTTGCAACATAGATATCTCAATGCATTTTACATGTTCTCCTCCTTCATTACTCTCTTCCTCTTTGGTTGCTTTTGTGGATCTGCCTGGATTTCTCTCTTCATGCATATGTATGACCATTTTCGTTCCTCCCTCTGATGTATCTCAAGACTCTTTTGGCTGCATTCCAATGAGAGTTTTTGATTTGCCATAACCTGTGCTAGTGAACTTATTGCATAACAAATATATGGCTGTGTGATAGTCAAATATATAAGAGATCCAATGAGCTATGTGTAGTACCTATCATTGACTGTAGGCCATTCTGAATCTTTTGTAAGTTTCAAACTCTGTTCCATGGGAGTAGTGGCTGCAATCTTGCAATCTTCCATATGAAACTTCTTCAGGAGACTGTCAACATATTTGAGTTGACTCATGAAGGTGCTATCTAAATCTCTCCAGAAGTCAATTCCAAGACAAAAGTGCATAACTCCGAGATCTTTCATGTCAAACTCTACAAATAAGTCTTGTTTCAATTTCTTGATGAAGCTATCCTTGCTTCCAGTCACAATCAGATCATGTACATACAAAAGTGCAATAGTAATGTCTTCCCCTTGAACTTTGTAGTAGAGAGTATTTTCTTTCATGTATCCTAGATCAGCAAAATACTTGTCTATTCTATTGTACCAACTTCTAGGTGCTTGCTTTAAGCCGTAGAGGCTCTTCTTGAGATGGCAAACCTGATTCTCCTTTCTATGTTAAGAACTGTATGGAATCCACCTTTGCTATACTAGAGCATAAGTCTCACCATAGTCCTGACCGTATTGCTGTGCAAATCATTTTGCAACTAGTCTGGCTTTGTATCTTTGAATGCTTCCATCTAGATTGTACTTCACTTTGTATACTCATTTGTTTGCTATGGCCTTCTTTCTTAGTGGAAGGTTGCATAAATCCCAAGTATTATTCTTGTACAAAGAATCCATTTCTTCATTCATAGTAGGTTGCCATTTTGGCTTGTCAACTATATCTTTGAAGTACACTGGCTCTTTTGTAGCCATGATGGTAGTCATAAGAGCATAGTTGGTGGTTTCAACCTAAATTGCTTTGCCTTTCTAAGCATATGTCAATCTTGCTAGAGGTATTATTTCCCTAGTAGAACGTCAGAGTTGCTGTGGTTTATCTCGGGGTGCTTCTAGTAATTCTTGCTGCTCTTCATCAACGTTATCTATAGATGATTGAGTAATCGGTGAGTCTATCTTCTATCTATTTGAGGTTTTCCATTCTGATTCCTCATCAAAGATTACATCTCTAGAGATAATGGCTTTGCAGTTGATAGGATCATACAACTTGTATGCTTTGCTTTCTTCACTATAACCAACCATGATGCATTTACGTGACTTCGCATCCAATTTACTGTGATGATTGTCATGTATGTGGGCATATGCTATGCAACCAAATATGTAGATATGCCCAATGCATGGCCTGTGTCCATTGAATGCTATGTAAGGTGTCATACCCTAAATCGGTTCGGTCGAAAGCCGATTAAATAAGTAGTTTATACTGGCTGTTGCTTCTGCCCAATACTGATTCAAAAGATGCTTCTCACTAAGCATTGCAACACTATCTAATAAAGTACCATTTGAGAAAGTGAGGGATCAAGGAGGATCATAACACCATGAGAGAGACATAAGGTAGATAACAATCGATCTATTGCAATCTCTATCATTAACAATACATAATAGGCTTCTTATATAGAGAGAGCCTTTAGAATAGTAAAACCATGTGGGATCCTCTAATCCACATCTCTCCTTGTGGATATCCTCAATCCACATCTTCACATCATGTAGTCCACATACTAGGGTGGCTACTTCAATACATTCCTATACCATACCTTAGCCTTTAACTATGTGCTCATGGCACCACAACTCTCAACACCTCCCCTTGGTGCCATGATCCTTTGGCTACTACAAGGTGGTCAAATGTGAGTTACAAGATTAAATCCTCCCCTGGGTGCTTACATGACTACTCTCAAGTGGTTAGGTTTGATTTACAAAATATAGGCAAGGTTGGCAAGGTTTTTCTTCTCAATACATTCCATTGATGTCGTCTTTTGGCTCATGGCTTGATGAGTGACGATGCTATGTAGTTGACCTACTGGTTCTTCAATATGCAATCTTCTTCCTTGTGTCCCAGCTTCTTGCAATGGTGACACTTTGGTTTGTTCTTCAGCAGTCACTTTGATAGTGACCCATCCTTCCGCAATGGTAGCACTTCGTTGATGGTTTATTGAACAGTGCTTATTCTTCATTATAGCTATTGCGTGTTGATGTAGATGTCAGTGTCGATGCCTTCAACTCTCTTTCTTTTTCAAGAAGAGAGGATACACATTCCTCAAACTTTGGATTTGGCAAATTCTTCAAAATGGTTGTGAGTGAGCTGTACTTTATAGGCATGCTTTTGAGGAGAATTGCGAGTGCATCTTTTTCCCCTACTTGTGCATTTATGCCTTCTAGTTGGGTCATAATGCTTTTGATTTCGTTGACAAATTGTGCCATGGATTCATTGAAGCCCATGTGCATACCATAGAATTCAATCTTAAGATGGATTTCTTGGTTTTTGGCTTTTGCACCAAACACTGTGTTCAACTCATCCCATGCATCCTTGGCATGATCCTTGGAGTCTATATGATGAATTATATTTGGACCCAAGTGCAAACCATTGAGTGATAATGCTACTTCACCTTTTTCCTTCCAAGCATCATTTTGTGCAGTGGGTATGTCTTCTTTTACAGTCTTCCAAAGCTTTTTGTGAAATCCTTCCCCAATGAACTTCTCAATAGTTGGGGTGCATATTGCCATAGCAAAGGTCTTACTAGTTGAAGATACATTCAAATCTGGTAGTGTCTAATTGCATACAGAAACTCTAAGTCGATATGCATGTAGAGCTCAAAAAACTGATTATTTTTCCTTTTTGGAGCATGTGCAAATTCCTCTTGGATTGCAAGTTACACCTTGTCAAAGATTTTGTGAAGAAGAGAAGGTCTTTGCTAATGTGGCACAGGGATTCACATGCAGAATACCATACTGTGCTTAGCAAGAGTTGTTGTGCTTAGGTGGCACTATGGTGACCTTTTAAACCAACTTAGTTAACCCAAGGTTAATTAAATTGTACCATGGTTCAACTAACGCAGACAAAACCTAACCATAGTTAATTTTTGACTACCTTATCTGCCATGTGGCAAACAATTAACTACTCCCGAACCCAAGGTTAACTAACCTAACCTGAGTAAGATTCTATCTTGCCACGTGTCTTTGTTGAGAACCTTAGGAGGAATTGAAACATTAAAGCTTGCAGACAACATCGACAGTGTTGAAGGCACAGAGGAGAGGAACGTCGACATTGGAGCAGGTTGGAGTCGCTTATGGAGCCGGTGTCACATCTGTGCAAGGATAGAGTGGCTGTGGATGCTTTGTAAGAGGAGTCGGATGGAGCTGTCTCACATCGGTGCATCGGCTGAGCGACTGTCTCGCATTGGAATGGCACTGTGGTGGCTCAAGTCTAAATTTGGAGTGAGCTGCGCTTGAGCCTTTCCCGTTGGAGGTGTTTGGATGGAGTGCTTGTGGGTGGCAGGGAGCCTTAGTAGAGCTGGGAGCCTGTTGGCTCTAGTAGACATTCATAGGATCACAGCCTTGCTGTGTGGTCGGATGCTGAAGAGGCCACCATTCGTGAGTTGTAGAGTTGCTGATCAAGGTCGTTGTTAAAGGCGGCATAGAGTTGAGGCTAGAGAGGCTTGTTTTGAGCATTGAAGGCATTTGCTGGCTGTCCGCTCATCGTTTGGAGACTTGGGAGAAGAGGAGGTTATTTCTGTCTTGTTGAAGAGCCATTGGTTGGCTGGTTTGCTTGCTTGTTGCAAGAGATGGCTACTGCGCTGGAGCTGATCACTCTTTCTCAGCCTAAAATCTACATCTAAGAGAAAAACATGAGCACCTAAGGTGTACCTACAACTAATCTAGGAGAGCTAGACCTAAGCTTTGATACCATGAGAAAGTGAGGGATCAAGGAGGATCGTAACACCATGAGAGAGACATAAGGTAGATAACAATCGATCTATTGCAATCTCTAACATTAATAATATATAATAGGCTTCTTATATAGAGAGAGCCTTTAGAATAGTCAAACCATGTGGGATCCTTTGATCCACATCTCTCCTTGTAGATATCCTCAATCCACATCTCCATATCATGTGGTTCACATCCTAGGGTGGCTACTTCAATACATTCCTATACCATACCTTAGCCTCTAATTATGTGCTCATGGCACCACAACTCTCTACATCATTCTTCCTTTCAGCTCTTGCATTCTGTTGAGGAGTATCCACACAAGTGAATTGTCTTCGTATGCTGTGACTTTTGCAAAAGTTCATGAATGTTGAAGACATGTATTCACATCCTCTATCTAATCTCATGACTTTGATCTTTCTACCATGGATTTGAATTCTTGAAATCTAGGAAAGACTTTATATTTCTCTTTCAAAGAGTAGACCCAACAATATCTATTGTAGTCATCGATGAAAGTCAAATAGTATTTGAACCATTGATGCTATGGGTCTAGGCATAACCCCATACATCTGTATGTATCAAATCATGAATATCTCATGCTCGAAAGGTGCTTTTGTCAAAGTTGGTTCACTTTTGTTTGTCGAAGCAGCATGCTTTGCAAACATTTCCAAGAAACTATAGCTTAGGAATCCGAATTGCGATATTCTATTTCTTGAGATCTATCAAGCTCTTGAAATTGAGATGACCATATCTCTTGTGCCATTTTGTAGAAAGTGGTATCTGTTGCGGTTGAGCTAACGTGGCATGCAAATATGGTACTATAGCTAGCATTCTGAAACAAGCATCCTTCCTTGACTGCTTTTCCTACTAGCTGAAATCCTTTATATTTGTCTTTGATAGTGCATTCATCTCCGTTGACAATGACTTGATAGCTGTGTTCCTTCATCTGACCTACTGACAAGAGGTTCTTGCTAAGCTTCGGAATATATAGTACATCTTTCACCAATCCTTTTGTACCAATGAAATTGTTCATAGGGATAATGTATGTCCCTTGGACTGGATTCTGTGTATTATTTGTTGCGTAGATGGCATTCTTTTGACCTTCTAATGGTTTCATCTCTGTGAACCATTCTTGATGCTTTGTCATATGAGATGATGCACCGCTGTCGATGTACCAAGGATCTTGATCTGCTTGGTCGACTTGATAACTGAAATCTTCTTTTGGATTGCAATCAGTGCCTAGATACACTAATCAGTCTTTTGCATTTTCTCATTTGCAAGAAACATATTCCCATGTTCATTTGCATAATGATTGTGACTAGAATGTCCACCACGATGATTTCCTCTTCCATGAAAATTCCCTCAATGGTTGTTGGATTGATCGCCTTGGTCATACTCTCTTCTTGTGACAATCTCTTTCAGAGTGTTCAAACTTATGACAGTAGCTGCACTAGATGTTTGACACATTGGTGGATGCATTCCCTCCTCCTTGGAATCTTCTTCGATTAGAATGATTTCCTCTTTGCTTATTCTAATGTTGCTGAGGATGATGCTGATGCTAATTTTGACCTATTGATGATGATGACCACTTCTCTAGAATGATCTACCTCTACCTCTACCTGTGATTCTATTTGAAACTATGAATGCTTGATTAATGGAATGACCTTTACGTGCATGAATGGCCTGAGTCCTAAGTTTTTCACCAAGTAACACTGACTGAAGTCCTTCCAGTATCAAAATGTGCCATTGAATGGTAATAATCTGGACTCGATTCTTGTATCCTTCTCCTAGTCCATTCAAGATGACTTCAACCATTTCTGCAAGATTCATAGTCTCTCCTGCTGCTGCGAGTTGATTGTTGTAATCTTTGATCCTGAGTACGTATGACTGGTTTCGCTGCTTTTGCAGAAACTCTAGTTGATTTGGTTTCTTAGTGTGAGAATTCTGGAAGTGTTCTTGGACTCGTAGAGAGCTATGAACATATACCATGCTTCTTTCAATGTCTTGACGGTGTTGACCTATCCTAGCATGACATCTTGCACATTCTACTTGATTAGATGATATGCATATTTATCTTCCTTATCCCATTTTGCCTGAGCTTGGGCAATGGTAGGATTTACTATAGCTATGGAAACTATTTGTGTAGCTAGAGATCTTGCTATAGATCCCACTATTGGTTCTGTGACAATAGGTGGAGTACACCTACTGGTGGCTGGATCGTCTAATGGTCTAGGTGTAGATCCATTGACATACTCCCATTTGTCCTAAAGTACAAGAATGGTCTCCATTCGGAATTTCCATGTGTCATAATTGGAGTTGTCTAGCTTAGCATATGCCTCCAGATTGAGGATGCTAGTCATAGACATGGTGCAAGAAATGTACTCAAAGTGTCGTGAAAATCACTGTCTGAATCAACTACAAAACACTGACTGGATCAATTGAAATCTGAACTGTCACACTGAAGATAGAACTGCAATATATAATCCAATATGAATTATAAGGATTATGGCAAATTAGGTCAAGAATAGCCAAGAGGCTTTACAAGGCTGGAATAAAGTGCACAATGCCATGAAATAGCCAAATAGGCTTTACAATGATGGCATGTGTGTGTGAAATCAAATCATGTGCTATCTGCCCACTGATCAATCATGTCCAAAATGGATTGTCTACCATAGCCCCATCATAGATGACTACTGCATCTGATGGCTTGCGTGCTACCACCCTATATATATTTTTTCCTTTGGAGTGTTTGTGCATATAAAATCTAGCTGTAGAGAATGTCATTTGCCATTGCCTAGGTCATGGAGGATAGATCAAATGTGCTTGCCTACTACAGCTATCCTATGATGAGAAAGTAGATGCTACAACTCAATTTGCCATGTGGGCAAAAGATCTTAAAGACAAGGAGCTCAAATTGAAGAAGGCCCTGACTACAAGGAAAAGGAGCCTGAATGGAGGAACCAGCCCATTTAGGAAAGGAGGAAGAAGGGTCGAGCCTGCAACCAAGAAGCTCAAATCAAGGAAATAGGAAGTGGCATGATGGGAGGGGCCGGGGCCCTCCAGGAAGGAGCCAACCCCATTCTAGAAAGGAGCAAGGAGGGCTGAGCCTACAATCAGGGAGCTCAACAAGGAGTCCTTGAGATGTAATCTGAAGTAAAGGATTCTTTGAGATTGTAATCTATGTAATCTGTGTAATCTATTGAATTGTTAATCTTCTCCCGAGTTTACTTGGGCAATGTTTTCTCAGCTATGTGACTAGATAGTGTCCTTTGATCCACTCCAGTGCGGTGATAATAATGAGATGAAAGATTTCGATTTGACAAGTAATGTGAGACAAAATATTTTGATTAGATCACTAATGTGAGACTGAAAGATTTTGATTAGTGAACTAATGTGAGATGAAAGATTTTAATTAGACAACTAATGTGAGACAAAAGATTTTGATTAGACAACTAACATGAGTCTGAAGAATGAGAAGGTCGGGTTCAATGAGCTCAAAGATTTTGATTACCAAACTAGCATGATACTGAAGATTGAGAAGGTTGGGCTCAATGAACTCTCTCCCTATTTAAGAGCAGTGCAGACACAACTAAGAGCCCATTATGAAATCTAGCCCCAAAACTCTATACATCGATCCAAACTCTGTACACCGATCCACCTACTATCGATCCTCCTGCGACGAATATATGGCATACCCAAAAAACTTTGGAATGCTTTTGTTCTATCTGAAAATGATGTTGATGGCATCCTTGCAGAAACAGACCTGGAGAAGAAGGAGAAAAATAGTTGTAAGGAGGACATGCTTTGGTGGTGGGTGTATTACTTGGAGTCGGTAGGGATGGTACATATTAATCTCCCTGGCTATTTTTTTTCCTACTCCTTTAAGGTACTTGTCAAGCTCATGATGTAGGTTTCTTTTGGGAGGACACGAAGATGTATAGAGTGCAAAAAACCAGGATCAAGAGTACCCCTAGCGAAAGGAGGAGTTACTATGGGCATATAAGTCGGCAGAGTCAAGCAAGCAATGTGTAATCCGAGTGTGTGAAGAGGTCTACCATTCTGATCAAGCTGGCCTAAAGAGCTGGGAGATGCTCGCCATAGAGAGTTTGATAAGGTAGTTGGGAGTCTGGAATTTCCTTGAGCCATAAAATGTCATATTTTGAAAAAATAAAAATCTTGGAGACATTTCTTGGACTTCTGGACTTTCTCATGGTGCTCGTAATACCTGATTTTGTATCAACCTGCTTCCATGTTAGTACGTCAAAATCTAATAGTTAATGAGAACCAGTCTAAAGGACACTAGCACCATGCAATAAATCTTAAGATAGCATGGTAGTAGTGTAGGGATAGCACAGTAGTAATGCAGGATAAGTACTATTACCAAGCCAGATTTGAGCTATGCTGTTGGTTTGGTAGGTTAGTTTATGTAGGCTCCAAGGAAACTGCATTTGGATGCAGCTAGACACATACTGAAGTATGTGAAGTCCACATTGCAGTATGGACTATTTTATGAGACTGGGGTTCAGATACAGTTGCATAGATACACTGATGCTGATTGTGCTGGTAGTATTTCTAATAGACGATCTACCAGTGGATATGTGTTCTCTTATGGGAGTGCTACAGTCACTAGGAGCAGCAAGAAACAGCCTACAGTTGCCTTATCGAGCACAGAGGATGAGTACAGGGGTGCAGCAATGGCTGCATGTGAGGCAGCTTGGTTGCATAAGATACTTTATGATATGCATCAGTCTACAGATGGGCCAGTTGTCATTTATTGTGACAACATGAGCAGTATACACTTAGCAAATAACCCAGTCTATCATGCTAGAACAAAGCACATTGAGGTGCATTATCACTATGTGCGAGAGAAGGTTCTAGTAGGTTTTATTGATCAAGTTTATGTCAGCACAGAGGATTAGGTAGCTGACATATTCACAAAGGCATTGGGCGCAAAGAAGCTGCACAAGTTCAGAGACCTGCTTGGTGTGTAGGAATTGGGATTGAGCTCGAGGGGGAGTGTTGAGATATCAAGCTCCACTCGTGATATGCCAGGGTGACTGTTGTGCATTTATGTCATCGACTTGTTAGCTACAGATGTGGTTGTACACCGCCCATGAATAATAGCTGGATGACAGCTATCTTTCTGTACTCTAGTTAGTGGCTCAGTTAGTATGCCACCTTACTTAGCTGAGTTTGGTTTGAGACCCACATATAGGGTTCACGTATTCTTTTGTACTTAGAGTTCTTTTGGCTTTCACAACTAAGAAGAGGAAAACTATTTTCAGCCTCCATCTTTGTGTATATTCCGCCATTGTGTATGTGAGAAAGCTACAAGTGAGACTCCTTTCGTCTATCCGAGTCTCTTTACAAATACAAATTCCATTTTGTAGGACAAGTGGACATATTATTTCCTTGCAATGAGACTACATACATTTTCTTAGTACTATCTCAATCGTCATCGTCCACCACTCTAAGACACCCCAAGATGTGCTCATGTGTGTCTAAATCCAATTTGAAGAAACTCTTGCCCTTCTTTCATTGTGGCATAGGTTGCATCTGGAACTTAATGGATCTTACTAGATGAGAGTACACACATGTTTGTGGACTCTTATGTAGCAATTTGTAATTGCTGCCTCTCTTGGATGCTTTTTTGTACCAAAAAGCTCTGACTATTACTACATCCCACTTCTCATAGGTTGTTCCCCAATTATCCTTAAATATTTCCTCAACCTTGTACTTAGGTAAATTATTATGGGTCATCTTCCTCGTTCTACCCAAAATCTACAACAACGGCAAAGTTATCACCCTCTTCTAGATAGTCAGTGAGGTCATCAAAACTCTCCCAAAATTATGGTGAGTCATTTATCTCTCCAGTGTTTGTTACTCCCTCTGAATGTAGAGGGAAAACTTGAACTCACTCCCATGTCTTCACAGTTGCAATGTTCTCACAATCCTCATGATCCCCTTGTGAAGATAGTGGGAGAGAGGGAAGGAGTCTCACTTGCAGCTTTCTCACATACACAATGGGGGAATACACACAAAGGTGGAGGCTGAAAACAGTTTTCCTCTTTTTAGTTGTGTAAGCCAAAAGAACTCTATTACAAAGAAATAGAAGAACCCTATATGTGGGTCTCAAACCAAACTCAACTAACTAAGGTGGGATACTAACTGAGCCACGAACTAGTGTAGATAAGGATAGCTGTCATCTAGCTATTATTCGTGGGCGGTGTACCAACCGCATCTGTAGCTAACAAGTCGGTGACATAAATGCACAACGGTCACCCTGGCATATCGCAAGTGGAGCTCGATATCTCAACACCCCTATGATGCACACACTGCAGAAACAAGAAAGTTTTCTTGTTTTAATCAGTTGGTTGTTTAAAAGCCCCATATGCTGTGCAAACCAAGAACTCCTTTTATTTTCTCGCAATCATTGTCGGTTTCTCCTTTGCACTTCATCCACTTTCACTTCATGGGACACTCTGCGTACTGGAGTAATCTTAAGGCTTTGTTTATAGTATGTTGAATGCGCGCCTGTGGAGAGGTTAGTTGTAAGCCATGTTACAACATCATGGGCATCATTGAGTTTTTCTTGAGGGCATGTTAATTTGTGTTTAAATAGAGCTTGCTTAATAATAGCACCACATCCATCATGCTCTCATCCTTGCCATGGCTAGACCAAAGAAATTCCACATCATGTCTAGACCGGTCAAGGATTTGAACCTTAAGAGACAAAGTAGAATCCATGGGCTGATTTAAATTGAGAGGCAGCACCATCTGACCACACCCAATGTTGTTTTATATTTTTTGCATGGGGATTTCCCCTTTTCATCCATTCCCAATGCAATAGAAAAGCATGATGTAGAAATAAGGTGTCATTATCCCTATCATCTAAAATGTAGAAATTGTAAGAAAACAATACATCTGTACTCAATAGATAACAGGATCTTGTATGCAAGAGAGAAATAAGATAGTATGGAGAATCAAAAATTTGATCACTATAAAATTGATACAATAAATGGCGCTGCCTCCCAACCGTGCGCTCCTGTGAAAGAAGCTTCGATGGTGTGCTGGAAACAGTAGAAGACGGAGGATGGATGCTAAGGAATCAGGGTTGCTATAGCCAGTGATGAAATGGGCTTCACGAGCTTGCTCTTATATAGCCACCAGTCATAGTCGGTTAGACCCAATTGGGTGACTGACCCTATTCGCCCAAAACGGTCGATTGGGGGTTGATCTCGAAATAGGCCACCGACCACACGATAGAACCGGTGTGCAAAATAGAGCAACGAACCTAGGGTGGCCATTCGGCCCAGAGCCATCCGGGATCATCTGAGGCTCCAAACAAGCCCCGCAACTCAAGAGTGGGCTGCCTTGGGAAATGCTCCATCTACCCTCATATGCCAAGAATGATGATGGCTAGGGTGCAGTGCACAATGCAATTACAATCCCGATAAACTTAGGGTTTGTTCAACAACATGGTGCACCTACACTGAGAGCAGGATTCTAGCCAGATTAGATGAGAAACTGAGTGCTTGGAACTGGAAACTTAGCAACCAGTCCATGAAGAAAAATATTGGGACTGGTTGAGAAGAGAAGCTTCCAAGGACCTTAATGGAAGAGGAGGAATGAGACAGTGTGTCAAGGGAAGCTTGCAGAGAGTGAGACACAATCTGGCATGGAAAGC
The DNA here is from genome assembly GCF_047967505.1 of Dipteris shenzhenensis. Taxonomy (NCBI): domain Eukaryota; kingdom Viridiplantae; phylum Streptophyta; class Polypodiopsida; order Gleicheniales; family Dipteridaceae; genus Dipteris; species Dipteris shenzhenensis. The sequence goes on along the minus strand of NC_141610.1, from coordinate 49,135,034 downwards.
CAGAGATGCCCAGGATTGAAATCTTGACCTCCCAAACCTTGAGATCCAATCCCATAAGCACTAAAAGACTTGCAAACAAAGAGGAAAGGCTTGTTACTTTGGATTCCCTCATCCACCCATGCCCCCTGGGGTGAAAACTCAATATGTATTATGTTACTAACCTCGCCAAAATCTAGGGTATGGGGGTACAAGGTCCATATATAATATGCATATATTTCCTACAAAAGTTTTAAATATGCAAGGGAAAATATGACAATCTCCAGTCCTCCCTACCATAGATCATAAGGTTTATACTTCAAAAAATATGAAAGATTTTAATATTTGTATATATTTTTAATAATATGTGAGTCCCAAGGGGGGTCTTTTGGACGAGGGGGGTTAAAACAAAAAATACACCAAAAATACCCACCTCCTTTCAAAATCATGTAACTTTTTCATATGTTACCCAAATTTCAATGTCTAAAGACATATTTGAAGCTCTTTTAGTGTAGAACACAATCATGCTAATGTGACTAACTTTTACTCATGGCATATTGTTAAATTCATCTCATACTCAAAATTTTCATAACTATTCTTACTAAAGGGAGTTGGCACCCTAGGCCATGCACACAACCAAGATTTTGATTCCTCTACCTAGAGAAGAGATCTTGAGTAAGTGGAAAAACCAAATGAAATGTATGTCTACACTTTTAACAAACCCTTCGACTAGAGTGCTTGGCAGAACTTAAGGTAAGTGACGAAGAATACATTTTGACATTGCATTCAAGTATTAGCTAGCCTACAATGTTTTTAAGAAGAGAGCCTAAGGACACGTTAACTAATAACTTCAACCCAACTGTATCAAGATTTTGGGAAACTAACACTAGCCTTCAATTCATTTAAAATCCACATGGAGCAACATCATATTGCACATCATACATGATGAAAGTAGACAAGGAAACTAATGACATTGTTCAAAGAGCATTCAATGGGTGCATTCAATAACACGGCCCTACCAATGAGCGTATACACAAATTTGGCAATGCAATACTCAATACACAACATGTAGGCACACAACAAACTGTGTACTTATGCCTCTCACTACTTCTAATGTCAGGTACTAGGGAGTTCTTCTACATTAACACTAGCCCTGCTGAGGAGAGAGCCTTGTTTTGCCGAAATAAAGAGGTGACCTAGAGAAGTTGGACCCCAAGAGTAATGACATCCTCTTTGTAGATGTTACCACAAAATATTTGTAATCATGCACAAAGTTTGTTTGGCCTCATTTGTTGATGAATATGGAGGGAACAAAAACACCATGAAAAAGCCCAAGCAAGATGCCCAAAGTGTCTCAAAGACACATAGTAAATGACATTGCACTTAAAGATCACTATGAATCATGGCACTCCATGATGAGTTATACTAAATGCCCACTCATGCAAATCACAACACCTCTGCACAAGCATAGGCTAGGGTCTAGACTCTAACAATTGTACAACTACCAGCTATCAACATACATGATAGCCCCACCACCAAACATTCTTTAATACCATGTTAGTACATAATGTGCCACTTGGCACCCAAGATGTGAGCCAAGTATGGGGTCCCCATGTTGCATCCCATAGCCGCCCACCAAAGTTCTACTACCTCCCAAAAAACCTCAAGAGAGGATAACTATGGAGGGCTCAATGGGATAATATATTCAAGGTTCACCAAGGGTGCATATTGCTTACAGTATTGAAATCCCCCCTCAATACATGTTTCAATAGTGCTCACGGGCCTCCTCCACTTGTTTGTATTTCTTCCATAGACCACTCCATGTATATGAGGGCAAAAACTACTTCCTCCAACAATGGTGAGGATGCCTCAACTAAACCAGATAAGTTAAAATGAACTATGAAAAAGTCCTTGAAGTAAATTGGCTACCGAGAGAACATGAGTCAGAAGGAAGAGAAATGGTGTAACAAATTCTCAAAGGAACATACAGAAGATGGTTGTAAGACAAGATATTGTGGGATTTGTTCCAAATATGGGGATGATGAGTCCACTTGTTCATATTCTAAAAATAAGTCACTATAAGTGAATCATGTTGACCTCAAGTCCAAGAATAAGAAAGAACAAACACCAAAACCCAAGCAAGGTACGGGCAAAGGCAAAAATGGGAAAGATAAAAATCAAAGACCCTCATAGATACGCTATTACTTTTGCAATGGTAACCACACCAAGGCCAAATTCCCTTTGTGGCAAGAACATTTGAAGCTACTCCAAAGTAACAAAGTAAGGAAAGAGGTTGACCCTAGAAATTAGGTAATATTAGCTAAAATTTGAGTTCAGTAGATGTCCATGACTCGTTCACAATAGTAGGTCACTAATGAGCATGGGTCAACCTCTCTAATTAATTGGAAGGCCTAGAATTATCCTCTCAAATCACTCAACAATTAAAGCGTAAAGCTCCAATTGTGGACTTACATTCTTGTTTGAGTAAGGTGCCACTAATAGATAATTTGGTGGAGGCTTCTATAAGTCAAATTTGGGGTCAATCTGAGGAACTACTGAGTTTTGAAGGAGACGAGACCCAAAATGGAAAAAGAATGGGAAATTTTGCAACAAATGGTGAGACTTACAATAGCATAGTTGCTCAAAATTGCACCTTATTGCAAATACTTCTTGCTACAACAACTTCAAGCTCAAGAACCAACTATCAAGACTGTGGATTCACTATTTATTATTCCTATAATTGATACTCCAATGGTTAGATGACCAAGTTACAGTGATTACTATTCTTTTTAAAAAGCACAAAATCTTAGTGGTCATTGTGGATGGTGATTCTGGAGTCAACATCATTTATGAATAATTTCCAATTGAAGAACATGAATGCATCTCCATTCTTTGTTTGGATGGCAGATCAAGGACCTGTGGAACCTTTGGGTATGATTTTTGACATTGTTCTTACTATTGATGGTAACCATCATACAGTGAGTTTGTTGGTTATTCCCATGTAAGAGAATGCATATCCCTTATTATTAGAAAAACCTTAGTTGAAATGTGCTAGGTTGTTACATGATTGGGAGACCAATTTGATGACAATAAAAATTAGAGATAAGGAAATCTAGAAGGTTGATGACTACTTGTGAATCTCTTCATGAAACATAAAGATATTTTTTCTTGGAGTTATATAGATATAAAAGGAGTCCTTATGGAAATTTTCCAACATAGAATTCTCTTGGTACCTAAGGTTAGGTAGAAGAGGTGTAGAATGAACGTGAATAATGCTAACCAAGTCAAAGGTGAGCTAGGTAAGCTCATCCAAGTAGGTTTCATTTATTCCATTGACAAAATTTATTGGCTCTTCCCTATTGTGGTATTTCCTAAGAAAAATTGAAAATTCTTAGTTTTTGTGAATTACAGGATGCTGAATGCCCATATTGCACCCGATCCATTTGCTATTTCATTCACAGATGGTATATTTAATTAAGTAGTAGAACATGAGATGTACTCATTCATGGATGGCTACAATGGCTACAATCAAATTTCTATTGCACCACCAAAAGCTCTGGCTAAAACTACATCTATCACTGAATGGGGTGTGCATGACACAAAGGTTATTGCCTTTGGACTAAAAAATGAGCTGTCTACCTTCTAAGAATTTACAATGATTGAAACTTTCAAAGACTACTTGACCAAGTTTATTGCCATCTACATAAATGATTTCTGTGTTAATTTGGTTGTTTTTTGTCATTTGAAATATTCAAGAGTAAGTTCTTTGATAAGTGCAGAAAAGTTGGTATTTCTCTCAATCTAGCAAAGAGTGTTTTTATGTCTAGGTGTCTTTGCTCAACCATGTGATATCTAAGGATGGAATTAGGAATGATCTTGGTAAAATTAAATCTATAGAATCTATGCTTGAGCCAATAAATTGACTCAATTAAAATATTTTTTTGGGTTTATCAATTTCTATAGGCTTTTGTTTTGGGATGTTGCTAAGATAGCTACTCCATTGTATGAGTCACAAAGAAGGATGTGAAGTTCCAAGGGAAGCCCAAATTGTCTAAGGCATTTCATGCACTCAAGAAGCATCCTTTTGAAACACCAATTCCCAGACCACCAAGATGGGTCGTATTTCATGTGCATGTGGATGCTTTTGAATATGCCATCGGGATTCTTTTAGCTCAACCAGAGGTTAAGTTGCATAATCCTATTTACTGTGCCAATAGATTGATGACCAAGCCTAGGTACATTATAGTACAACTGAATGAGAATCCTTGGGTATGGTGTATAGTGTTCAAACATTTCAACATTATTTGTTGGGCAATCAGTTCATTTGCTATGTGGACCATTAGGATTTATTATATCTTATAAACAAAATTATCATGCAAAGTAGATTGATCAAATGGATGCTTTCATTATAGGACTATAATTTCAAGATTATTCATAAAATTGGAAAATCCCATGCAAAAGCAGACTATTTGTCTCAACTTCCACACTAGATATCCAAGTCACAGGTTACTGCGGAGTTTCTTGATGCTAATATTTTGCTATTGATTTCACTAAAATTGAAAATGGTTTTTTGAAATATCTTTGTGAGATCTCTCTTAGGGTACTTTTCTTATGCAAATGCCTAAAAATAAGCAACGACAAGTTGTTATCAAATCTTGGAAATATACTTTGATTGGTGGTCAATTGTGTACCATGGTGTTGGCAAGGGCTCATGAAGGTCTTGTTGGAGGTCATTTTGCAGTAGATCTTGTGACTCAAAAATTTGTTGCAAGTAGGATTCTGGTGGAGCATCTATTTTAGGATACACCTACCTATATACTATTCGGGTGATGCTTGTAATTGTATAGGAAGGATGCTTCCTCCTAATCACATGCCATTGCAATTGAGTTAGACTTGGGAAGCTTTGTAAAGGTGGGGTCTTGATTTCATTGGTCCTTTAAAAACTACTAAAAATGAAAATATGTATGTTATTGTTGCTACTAATTATGTGACTAAGGAACTTGTTAGCCCACTCTCTATATGCTTTATATCTAGTAGAAAACTTACTGATTCGAGGTGATAAATATTTCATGATTAATAATTTGTTAGACTGGAAAATAGTCCCTAATGATGATAAGGCCTTGCATCTATATTGATTATAGAAACAATAAAGATTTGGATTTTTATGACCCAGTTTTAGTCTCGAGGGGGGGGATCACTCATAAATATGTAAGTGTAGCACTTGGGTTCAACAAAAGGAGTTTTTAAAATCCCATGTTTACACATTTTTCACATACAAAAGGATATCATATAAAGGGGGTATTCACCGATTGAATAGAAAAGGGCTGTGTTTTATTCATGAAAAATTTACAGATAAGGGGATTTACAAATAGGCCTTGAACACATGTGATATATAGGGTTTACACATAGTGACCCCCGACGTTTTAGTCCACTTTATATCCTGATCTTAATGGGAGAATCGTAAGTACTTGGGGTACAAACCATAAAAGAGAATGCATAGTAATGGATTTTAACAATCAAACAAAGATGATTATAAGAGCCCATGTGGCAAAACATACTGTAAAGAAAATGTCCTACCTTGCTCTCACACAAAAAAAATTTAGAGGCTCCCTATAAAGGGTTAAATCATTGATATATCCATCATTTATTGATGGCCATATCAATGCAATTCATGTATAGATGGTTTTGTATTAATGGTAATTTTGTTGTAAGGATATGTGAGTGAAATTTTATCAACATTTAGGGGAAAAAACCCATTTTTTGGGAATGCAAGTAACATATTCTATAGTATATAATTGTATATTTTGATGATGTCATAATAAACTTTCATGGGGGAGAGTATTTTGATGTGTAGATGTAGTCAAGCACCTCAGATGTGGCCCAAGAAGACTCAAAATTGTTTTTAATGCTTACATGAGAAGATATTATGTCAATGCACATGATGCTATAAGATAGCCATAAGTAGACAACTTCACATAGCTAATACCCATATTCAAGTCTATGTAGTATGAGCACTTTGAACTTATGTTAAAGACACAACCATGTACCTGTGCACTCTCCATATCCTGGGTAGTCATGCATGGTCCACATCAAGATACCCTTTACCAAAATATCATTGGTATGTCTAGGATCTCTGGAAATATCAAAGACCCGCACTCCTCTCCATAAGATCTGTAACTCCTCTATCAAAGATGCCATGTACATGTCCATAATTTTGGCCTTGTACTTCCCTGGCACAAGTAGTGCAAGCATGAGGTGTCCCTTTTTTATTGTTAGCCATGGTGGGATATTGTAATTCACCACGACTATGGGCCATGTCGAGCATACGTCTCCTTCTCTTATGCTCATGCATAAGCATAAGCATGAGCATATGTCTCCTTCTCTTATGCTCATGCATAAGCATAAGCATAAGCATAAGCATGAGCATATGTCTCCTTCTCTTATGCTTATGCTTATGCATGAGCATATGTCTTCGTCTTTCAATCTCTTTTCCTCTTTTCCTCTCTGTTTCCCCCCCCCCTTTCCTCTCTTTCAATCTCTTTTTCTCTCTTTTTCTTTTATGCTTAAGCTTTCTCTCTTTTTCTTTTATGCTTATATGCTCATGCATAAGCATGAGCATATGTCTCCTTCTCCTTCTCCTTCTACTTCTCCTCTTTTCCTCCTTTCCTCTCTCTTTCCCCCCTCTTTTCCCTCTTTCAATCTCTTTTCATAAGCATATGTATTTGCCTATGCATAAGCATAAGCATATGTCTCCTTCTCTTATGCTCATGCATAAGCATAAGCATAAGCATGAGCATATGTCTCCTTCTCTTATGCTTATGTGTATGCATGAGCATATGTGTCCTTCTCCTTCTCCTTCTTATGTTTATGCTCTTTTCCCCTCTTCTTTTTCCCCTCTTTCAATCTCTTTTTCTCTTTTCCTCTCTCTTTCCCCCCCTCTTTCCCCTCTTTCAATCTCTTTTTCTCTCTTTTTCTTTTATGCTTAAGCTTTCTCTCTTTTTCTTTTATGCTCAATGCATAAGCATGAGCATATGTCTCCTTCTCCTTCTCCTTCTCCTTCTCCTTCTACTTTCCTCTCTCTTTCCCCCCTCTTTCCCCTCTTTCAATCTCTTTTCATAAGCATATATATTTGCCTATGCATAAGCATAAGCATATGTCTCCTTCTCTTATGCTCATGCATAAGCATAAGCATAAGCATGAGCATACGTCTCCTTCTCTTATACTTATGATTATGCATGAGCATATGTCTCCTTCTCCTCCTTTTCTCTCTCTTTCCCCCCCTCTTTTCCCTCTTTCAATCTCTTTTCATAAGCATATGTATTTGCCTATGGATAAGCATAAGCATATGTCTCCTTCTCTTATGCTCATGCATAAGCATAAGCATGAGCATATGTCTCCTTCTCCTTTCCTTCTTTCAATCTCTTTTTCCCCTCTTCCTCCTTTCCTTCTCTCATGAGCATGTCTCATTTTCCTCTTTTCCTCTCTCTTTCTCCCCCTCTTCCCCCTCTTTCAATCTCTTTTCATAAGCATATGTATTTGCCTATGCTTAAGCTCTCTCTTTTTCTTTTATGCTCATATGCTCGTGCATAAGCATAAGCATAAGCATAAGCATGAGCATGAGCATGAGCATAAGCTTTCTCCCCCTCTTCCCCCTCTTTTGATCATAAGCATATGTATTTGCCTATGCCTATGCCTATGCTTATGTTTGTTTTTTGTTTTTTGTTTTTGTGTTTGTGTCTACGTTAGACATGGGATCACGTCGCACATCCAACGAGTACGGATAGCCTCGTAGGAGGAGACATCACAATCTCTATGCTCCAGAGGACTTTGATTCCTCTCAGGCGACACCTCAAGGGCCTACCCCTGGCCCGACTCCTCTCAAACGTAGCAATGCGACTACCCCTCGGGGAACTCCTTTGATAGTAGCCCATGGCTTTGTCGAGAGTCCCAACGAGTTTGTAGCACAGATGACCAATGAGGAGGCAGCGAGATTCTTCTCTCTTCTATCTCAAAGGACCTCGGCAATTCCCTCTCCTACACTGACGGCTGGACCTACTGCCCAACCGTCCCCTCGTGCCCCTTCGATCTAGGGGTCATCACCTGCACGTGCCTATCATAAGGGAAGGAAGAGTAGGAGGGGCCACTTATGTTGTCTGACTCAGGAGATGTAGATGAGTCAGCACACTCACATCCCTACAGGTCTACACTTGGTCCCAAGACACAGTATCAGTCAGGTCCCTTGCCCTCTCCTACTCCCACTGCTACTCCTCGCTCCGGATCCTCGCTCCGGAAGCGCTCTGACTCTGCCACTACCATGAGTCCTCCTTACCCAGTCAAGGACCTCTCCTATCAAATCACGGCTGCTGTGGAGAGATAATAGAAGATAGAAAGGGCAAAGTAGTGATGGCCACCATGAGGTGGTTGATGAGCCACCACTTCAAGAGCGGCATTGCTACTGATTGGCGGTATCAAGATGACCAAAAGAAGCAGGCGGTCATCGATGAATTAAAACAAAAATACCCTAACCCACCAAATTGGGAGTTCAATGAGAATTATATGCAAGCGCACTTGCATACTTCCATCGCAAAGGGGATGGCTAAACCTAGCTGGGTAGACAAAGATCAGAGGAGGGCTACGAGGAGACGGCTGGACGCCGTAGGTACTTTGCACTTTGGTGCAGGTGGACGGTTGGCATTCGAGGCAACCGTGGTAAGTCTACTTCTTCTCATTTAATGTATTGTTCATCTTGTTTTACTACATATTACATGCACTTTATCTAACTCTCGTAAATTGGATCCACAGCAAACTGCAATGGGTCGTCTTCCTACAGATGCAGAGATGCGACACGCATTTTGCATAGGAACAAAGCCATGGTTTATTGAGTAGGAGGCAATGGGAGCGACGGTCGATTGGGCTGAGGTGGCTGCTCGCACGGTATAAGTCTACTCCTACTTATAATCTCATTTTATAAATTGTTTCATTCTTTAAGTTCCAATCTAATTTTCAATTAATATGGTTTCACTCTTAGGGTCAAAGCGAGCGTCCCATCATTGGAGGCGAGCGATCATGAGGGCCAGGGATCAGGCACACCTGACGAGGGTCAGGGAGTAGGCGCAGCTCACAAGGACCAAGGATTAGGCTAGCAAGACGAGGATGAGGAGGAGGACAACGACGATTCGAATGAGTAGTAGTAGTAGTAGTAGTTTGCATATACTTCACCATGTATATCATTTTGTATATCGGCTCGTTTGAGCGATTTTGTATCACCCTTTTCAAAAGGGTAATTTTGTAACAAACAATGTTGTATATCTTTGACATGTATATTCTTTTGTTGCTCGATCATTTCATTTGAGCGATTTTGTATCACCCTTTTCACAAGAAAAATTTTGTAATAAAAAACTTTTTTTTGTAATTACAAAAAAAAACATTAGTGGGGCAAAACAAGGCTTGCTATGGCTCTGTTTAGCCCCACTAATGCTTTTTTTAAAGTTATGTTAATTGTCGCTATATAGCGACGTTTATTAGTGTTGCTATATAGTGTTGTTTATTAGCATCACTATATAGTGACACTTTATAGCGACCGTTCTTTTTCGACGCTTATAACGACGTTAATAATGGCATTTGCGCCTATAAATTTTTTTTTTTAGTGTAAAAAATGTTGGTATTTTTGTCAAAAAAGGGCCTATGCCTTGTAGTGACAGATCCCAATATGCTAGAAGCTTAGCATAACAAGGATGATGATCACATCATTGGTGAGGTTCCCCAAGGAAAAGGGATTGAAAGAAAAATGAGCGAAGAGAAAATGGAGAAATTCAAGAAGTTTTGTATCCTCAATAGCAAGGAGATGTAGAAGTGGATTGAGAGATATGAAGCGGCCAAAGCAGAAAGAATAAATGCAAGGATGAGATTCAAAGTAATGTACAGGCAATCACAACCATATCCACGGGATCTCGCCCTTCTCCCCACTCACATGTCACTTGATTAGCTACAACTGGCTCTACATAAAGTCGAACGCGATGGAGAGACAATAAATGAGCGCGAGCGAGAGTTATCATCTGGATGTATGATGCATGTAAGTTTCTTACCTCTTGACATAATTAACTAATTATTTGTGGCAATATACGCTATAAAATAGATGCATCTTCATTGTTTTAATGATGCTCTTTTGCAGTACAAAAAGTACAGTGCATTATGGTCATATGGATGACATTTTCGCGTGGAACGCATCGATTCAAAGAGAGTCACGTATGATTGTGGAGTCATGGCTAACTTCACACAAGATAGCCGAGCAAGTGCTTCGGATACCAATCTTCTCTCCTCACAGTTGGATTATTGTTGTGGAACCATACGCGAAATCTATGAAATTGATTTCAGACGATTTAGTATTTTCATTTTTGATATAAAATGGTTTAGAACTATTTACAATGGTCCCCATGTGACAGTGAGAAAAGACAGTAGCGGTTTCTTTGCAATAGACTCCACCAAACTTTGGACCGATGAAAGTGATACTTTTGTTCTTCCCGAGCATTGTGAGCAGGTGCATACTAATGATTTAATTAATCGAAGCTTTCGTTTTTAAAGATCCATTGATACATGTACTTAAGCATAATTTCATATATGTAATTGATGGCATTTGGCACCCATCTTCAATATAGGTGGTTTTTCATCCGGATCGTTATGATCCAAGATGGTGGTACGTGATCCAAGTTACACCACGAATAAGCAAATTTTTGAAGATAGAGATGCGGATATGGAGATGCCACTACCAATGCCGGATCCAATTGATCTAGATGGATCTAGCAAAGAAGATGAAGATCACAATATGAGCCTGACAAAACATGTGTGCCTCAGGACCTATGGAGCGCTCTAAGGTGGATGAAACCTGTGTGGAAACATGATGAAGAGAGTGCTCATGACATATATCTCAAGTCAATTAGGTTCCAAGATAGATTAGCTTGGACTCATAAAGAGAATCTTCAGATAGTGCAAAGTGCTTGATTGATATTACTTCAAATGAACCTCCCTTTTATAGGTGAGGGTACTTACATCCATTTGCTTGCTCACATGTGGGATATCTCCTCCATGCCATGTGGCAGCTTATCCTTTGCTCATACCTTTGCTCTACATGTGCTCATGGCACCATATCTCTCAACACCTCCCCTTGGTGCCATAACCCTTTGGCTACTGCAAGGTGGTCAGATGTGAGTTACATTCCATCACCTCCCCTTAGTGCATACATTGCTACTTAAGGTGGTACAGTGTGGTTTTTACATATCAATACCTCCCCTGGGTGCTTTCATAGCTACTCTCAGGTGGTCAGGTTTGATTACAAAACATAGGCAAGGTTGGCAAGGTTTTTTGCTTTTCAACGCTTCATGTCGATGGCGTTTGCTTCTTCGCTTGATGTAGTTTGATGCATGATGCTTTGTTCTTCCATGTGCCTTGATGCTTTGTGTGGATGCCATGCTTCGTGCTATGGTCATCTCATGCACTTGTGATTTTGGCATGCTTATGACAATGATGTGCATTCATGCTTTGCTTTTTCATTTGTTGCAAAGGTCTTACCAATTGTTTTCTTTCAATATTGGCAGTGTCTAATTGCATACAATGATTCTAACATGACAGGCGCGTAGAGCTCGAAAAGACGATCACTTTTCCTTTTTGGAGCGTGTTCAAATTCTTCCTGGATTGCAAGTTACGCCTTGTTGAAGGTTTTGTGAAGAGGAGGGCCTTTGATGATGTGGCAGAGACTGTTCACATGTAGCTTGCAAGACTGTGCTTGGGTAGCACTGCTGACTGTGCATGCTTAGGTGGCAGTTAGCTAACCCTAAACTTAAACCTAAAGTGTGAGTTGCTTGACCAATGACCAAACCCAGGGTGGCCTAACTCAACCATGATCCAACCCTCTCTACCAACCTTGGCTAACCAAAGTTAACTGCACTTAACCAAGGTAAAAACTTATCCTGCCACGTGTCAATCCAAGGCAACCTTGAAGGAATCCTTTGAAACAAACTCTGCTGCGAGCGATGGCACGACGTGAAGTAGCTTGGTGACGGCTTAGATAGCAAAGGAGAGCTTGGCGATGAGGCACTTTGTTGCAATAGGTGGCCCTGAGCGTTGTTGCATGCTGAGAGCTCTTGCAAGGCTCGATGGAGATGAAGGTCGAGGACTAGAGACGATGGCAGCTCACGGCGGCTGTTGGAGCGATGGCGCCATGAAGCTTGTGGAAGCGCTGGCGCTCATTGGAGAAGCTGATAGCTATGAGCCGAGGAGCGTGTGTGGAGGCTGTTTGCCTCGTAGAAGCTTGCTGGGAGCTTTGGAGGCATTGTAGAAGCATGAGTGTTTGAAGCAGGAGACGGGAGGTCTGTCAGCTGGCTGTGTGGAGGTTGAGCCCATGGACTACGAGATTGCGCTGTTGGTAGAGTTCTTTATAGAGGTCCTTCATGCAGGGTGGAGACTGTAGATTTGTTGCACAGCCACAGAGCCGGGAGCACCACTGTTCGTAGAGATGGTCAATGGCTGGAGCTACATTGTTGTGATGCTTTGGACTGCTTCCTAACCTTCAGGTCTACTGAAGAGGTCAGCGTTGTCGCCTACGCTCTCCCCACTAGATGTGGAGCTTCTTTCAACACGGAGCTGCTCTACAGGGAGGATTTCTCATCGATGCTACTGTTGCAAGAGGTGCTTCACCGCCTGAGGTTTACAGTATCTCTCACCTCTCTTTAACAAAAGAAACACTCTCAAACTCTCTTGGAACACTTCTCTATCTTTCTCTCTCAGCACAAAGAGTGGATTCACAAGAGCTCTCTCTTTTTCACAATGAAACTCTCACAAAACAATTGAACGGAAATCTTCAACTCTCATGGACGGAATTCTTTCAATCTAAAAAACTAAAACTAACCTAGGAGAAAAACATGAGCTCCTAAGACATGCCTACAACTAATCTAGGAATGGAAGCAATCCTAGTGAACTACTAATGAGCTAAACGAGGAGAGCTAAACCTATGCTCTGATACCATGACAAAATATGTGTGCCTCAGGATCTATGGAGCGCTCTAAGGTGGATGAAATCTGTGTGGAAACATGATGAAGAGAGTGCTCATGACATATATCTCAAGTCAATTAGGTTCCAAGATAGATTAGCTTGGACTCATAAAGAGAATCTTGAGATAGTGCAAAGTGCTTGATTGATATTACTTCAAATGAACCTCCCTTTTATAGGTGAGGGTATTACATCCATTTGCTTGCTCACATGTGGGATATCTCCTCCATGCCATGTGGCAGCTTATCCTTTGCTCATACCTTTGCTCTACATGTGCTCATGGCACCATATCTCTCAACAGAGCCAAGAGGAAGATGTGCATAATGACATCGTACGGGAGGAAGATGGAGATCACGATATTGAGGAAGAAGATAACGATCATCAAGAATCACCACACTTTATTGAAGAAGATGATCAAGTATGCTTAGGTGAACATACGATGCTAGAGTACAATGATGATATAGGAGATCAACTCAGTATAGAGTTAGAGATAGACTTGTTTAGTACATTAGACTTGGCTTAGGATGAAGCCGTTGATGTAAATGCTCTTCATTGATTTTTTTCATCTCAAACTTGGACATGAATATATGAGCTTCAAAGGCTTGATGTACATGCTCTTGTATTTTTATTCTCTCAAAGGATCAAACATGTATGAAAAGGAAAAAAAAATATCATTGGGAAAAACTATCTTTTAAGGTCGGTATGGAAAAAAACACTCTTTGTAAAACGTCGCTATAGGAACTGTCTCATTGTCGCTATATAGCGACCATTTACAAGTCTAATAAGTGTCAATATATAGCGACCATTTACAAGTCTAATAAAGGTTGCTATATAGTGACACACTTTAAATGTCGCTTTATAGCGACGTTTTCCTAAATCGCTATATAGCGACCCTTAACGAATCTCGCTTTCATTATCGACGATTAGCACCCCACGTGCACTAATCGTCGATCCTTAAGCATCGGAATAGGACCTATGTGTAGTAGTGGGACCAAAATATCCAATAGTATGTAAGGAGAACGTTTGCCAAGTGGAGTTTGTTCACTTAAGTGAGCCCACCAACAAAAAACAATCACAAATAATATATCATAAGCAAGTGAAGGTAGCATCTGACTAAGAAAAAGCAAGGACAGATATGTAAATGGAATATAAGTTCTTGGTAATTTAGTACTTTGAATCTCTTTCAATCGCTATGCTCTTTAAAATTTTCTTTGGAAGCTTTCCAATCTTGAATCTTCACGAAAATTAGTCTATTGCTAGAGTGATATATTGAAGAAGAGATTTTCCCGCTATTATGCTATAAAACTCAAAAGAAAATAGCTTCTAATGCATGAAGCGTGAAGATTGGGGCTAGAGACTGGAGTCCTCTCTCTCTCTCTCTCTCTCTCTCTCTCTCTCTCTCTCTCCACACACACACACACACACAAACTTTTTTTGGGGTGTGAAACTACACACACACACACACTCATGCGCACACACACATATGCACATGCACACATGCATGCGCATGTACACACACACACACATTAATTTTTAATTTTTCTCACTCACTCTCTCTCTCTCTCTGTGTTAAACACACACACACACACACGTCCAATTTATTATGTATTTTGTGCACGCTTTGTCATAAATTTAATGCGACACACGCTTACACTACCCTTTACAGATTTTCCCCTATTTATTTTTTGCATCCTTTTTCATAATTTTAAATGGGTTACACACTTACACCTTGACTTAATTGATTAATTAATTAATTTAAAATAATTCCCCTTTTCTTTTAAATTTCCCATTTCCCCCTATTTTTCCTAAATTCCTAACGTTTTTTCTAAATAGTTTCTTTTTTCTTTTAATTTTTTCTTATTTTAGCCTAATTTCACTACGATTCTTTTTTCTTTTTTCTTATTTAATTTATTTTTCTAAATTTCCTCTACTTTTTATTATTACTTCTCCTTTCTCAAAAATTTACCAAATTTCATTAAGTTTTTCCTTTTATTTCCTAATTTTCCTAAGTATTAGAGTGGTTAATTCCCTAAGTATTTTCCCTTAAGTGGTTAATTCTATCTAAACTACCTTTTCCCAGTATTAGAGTGGTTAATTTAATTTTTTCTAAACTACCTTTTCCTAGTCCTTTCTCTAAACTACCTAGGCATCTAGAGCCTATTAGATTGGTTAAATATACCTATATTATTAATTCTACCTCTTTTCTCCCTTCTAAATGATTCCCTTACTTTTCTTTTTTAGATTTTTCTTTTATCTTTTGTTTTTTCCATCTTTTTTACTGTTCCATTTCTAAATACCTAGTAATGTTGTATTTACCTTTATTAAACTAGTAGATTGATTTGGCCCTAATACATGTAGTTTTCTTCCTAAACCCTTTAAAAATCAAACTAAACCCCCCTACCTCTTGTTCACGCCTGTTGTGGCTTTTTTGTAATTCCCCCCACTTTCCCAAAAAAAACGTTTCCTCCCAAAGAAAAAACCCACGACTCTCCCTTCCTCGACTACCCCTCCCCTCTCCTATATAATAAGCCTACCACTAAACCTTCCCCTCCTCAAACTAACCTCTCTCCAGCTATGGTTAGCACTGCCCATTGTGCATGTTTATACTTTGCACATCACCCACTGTTCACTGTCCTTGCTGCCCACTCTTTGTAGTAGGTTGTACCCGTACTCTGCTACATCTCCTAAGACTGCGCATCAATAGTAGATGGCGTCTCTGTGCTACTGCTCGCCCGTGTTTACCTCTGCCTCCAAGCTGTCGGCCTCCACTTCTGCCCACATCCTCTAGCTTCACATGAACTTATAGATCCATGGCGCGCCTACGTTCGCTAGTCGCCTCCCACTCTTTATCCCCCTATATACATCTTGCACTCCGTCTTCTTCACCCAAGGCTTCTGAGCCCTCCCCTCCTCTCTGGTTTCAAGCCACACGCCACGCCATAATCACATGTACTACATATCTTCCTTTAAAAGTCTCTCTATTCTATTAACCCCAATCATTTAGTATATGCTTATTGAAATCTGAACTTCCAAATGGATATACTATTTGTGCTAATTTTATATTGAATGGATATCTACAATGTACTCGACCAAAATATCCAATAGTATGTAAGGAGAACGTTTGCCAAGTGGAGTTTGTTCACTTAAGCAAGCCCACCAACAAAAAACAATCACACATAATATATCATAAGCAAGTGAAGGTAGCATCCTACTAAGAAAAAGCAAGGACAAAGATATTTAAATGGAATATAAGTTCTTGGTAATTTAGTACTTTGAATCTCTTCCAATCTCTATATTGCTCTTTAAATTTTTCTTTGGAAGCTTTCCAATCTAGAATCTTCATGAAATTATACTCTATTGCTAGAGTGATATATTGAAGAAGAGATTTGCCTGCTATTATGCTATAAAACTCAAAAGGAAATAGGTTATAATGCATGAAGCGTGAAGATTAGGGCTGGAGACTGGAGTCTCTCTCTCTCTCTCTCTCTCTCTCTCTCTCTCCCCACCCCCCACACAGTACACACACAAACTATTTTTGGGGGGTGAAACTACACACACACTCGTGCACACACACATGCGCGTGTGCATGCACACACACACACACACACACACATAGACACACACTTTTTTTGCGGGTGAAACTAAGAACATTATATTATGAAACAACCATTTTATAACAGGATTGCCACAATGAGGCCCAGAAGAACTCATAAGGGTGCTAAAGAGATAAATTCAAAAATGTATGATTTTGCTGAAGCCAGAGGGTCCACAACGCCCACTAGTATCTGATCCAATGGAAGAAAAGAGAAAACTGGGACAAAGGAGTTGGTAATCTGCCAAACATCCAGAAAAACCTCAAGAACCTATGTGCCGAAATCTGAGAGAGAAAAAATAGGTAATCCTGTCTAGAAGATCTCTAGAATAAGAACAAAACCACAATAAGTGTCAAATACTCTCAGGAGCATGATGACATCTTAGACAAAGAGGAGAGGCAATCCTTCTTTAATTTCACTCCCACTGGAAAAATACCAACAATGCATCTCTAGAAAAAGAGTCTCTGCTTTAATGGCATTTTCAGCTTCCATATTAATTTCAAGTTTTCTTTCCACCAAGATAAAGACTTATTGAGATGCCAAAGAGAATTAGGATGATGAGCAATCCATGGAGGAGGTAAAATCAATCTATAAGCCTAAATGGAAGTCAAGGTTGAGAGGATAAGGCTAGACTTGAAGACTGAAGATGCCAATCTTGAAGCCTATCTCTTACTGCCAACGGTGGAATCGGAACTTTTGAATCGGAACAAAAGTAACACACACACACTACTACACACGGATCCTATTGCGACGTTTACGTACCGACGCTTAGCGCGGACGGGGCACTAATCGTCGGTATGAAAAGTGCATCCCGTAAAGCGTCGCTATATAGCGACGTTAAGCAAAAGTCGCTATATAGCGATGGTTATAAAGGTCGCTATATAGCGATAGGCCTTAAAAGTTAGTTTTTTCCAATGACAAAATTTTTTAAATTTTCATAGATGTTTGATCTCATAGAGAATAAAAATACTAGAGCATGTACATGTTTGATCCTTTAAAAGAATAAAAGTACAAGAACATGTACATCAAGTTCGAAGCTCATATATTCATGTCTACGTTTGAGACTTGGTTTCATCCTGAGCCAAGTCTAGTGTGCCAAACAAGTCTATCTCCAACTCTATATTGAGTTGATCTCCTATATCATCATCGTACGTTCACCAAAGACTTGATCATCTTCTTCAATAAAGTCGGGTGATTCTTGATGATTGTCATCTTCTTCCTCAATATCATGATCTCCATCTTCCTCCCATATGATGTCATTATGCACATCTTCGTCTTGGCTCATATTGTGATCTTCATCTTCTTCTCTAAATCCATCTGGATCAATTGGATCCGGCATTGGTAGTGGCATCTCCATATCCACATGATCTCTATCTTCATATCCACATTGGTAGTGTGAAGGTATATGCACACCACCCTCCTCATCCTGTCTCAAGATTTCGTGTCGTGTACGCATGCAATATTAATCATGAACTCAAATAGCAATGACTTTTTGATGATCCATCACCATGTGCACCACCATGTCCCTTCCATCTGGACACCTCTAAAGTCACAATACAAAATGCAAGGAAATCCTTTAAGATCCAAAAATTAGCCACCCATGAGCTCCTTCCCTCTCTTCTTAGATCAAGGGCCTTGAATTGATACTTTTAAGGTATAAGTGTCGCTATATAGCGACACTTAGGGTTAAAGGTCGTTATATAGCCACTTTTAGGGTTAAAAGTCGCTATATAGCGACTTTTAGGGTTAAACGTCGCTATATAGCGACTTTTAGGGTTTGAGTTTTTTAATGTTAAAGGTCGCTATATAGCGACACTAAAGCGTCGCTATATAGCGACGGAAAAGCGTCGCTATATAGCGACGCTGTGGATTTAAACCAAAACCCGTCGCGATGCGCGGCGCTTTCTTTTGCACTCTCTAATTTCTATTGTAA
Source organism: Dipteris shenzhenensis (assembly GCF_047967505.1). NCBI lineage: Eukaryota > Viridiplantae > Streptophyta > Polypodiopsida > Gleicheniales > Dipteridaceae > Dipteris > Dipteris shenzhenensis. The sequence goes on along the minus strand of NC_141610.1, from coordinate 49,116,492 downwards.
GCAAAGCGATCTCTCCTCCCACCTATTTTCGACAACCTCCCACGCCATTCTCCACTCCTCACCACTACTCACCCCTCTCCTAGCTCTTGTGCTCCCCCTCCACCCTTCTCCCTCTTTGGTTTCTTGAAAGGAAGTTTTTGAAAAGGTGAGTCTCTTTGAACAATGTAGGTAGGTTTTCTGTGAGATTTCGTTTTGTGAGTGCTTCTCCTTGTATTGCTAAAGCTCCTTACTAGTTTTCATGCTTGATTTCAAAGGATTGAAACAAAAAACGAGATTTTAAGAAAGCTCCTTACTAGTTTTCATGCTTGATTTCAAAGGATTGAAACAAAAAACGAGATTTTAAGAAAGAAAGAAGACTCTTCTCTTTTGTAGGGCCAGTCCACAAAACACCGAGCGGGACGTACTATTCCAAGTAAGTGCTTCCTCTTTTTTCCATTTGTTATTTTTCTAATTTGCATTGGCTTGCAGCTAGCGCCTTAAGTGCTAGCTGCAGTGATGGGCGTAGGAACCTTCTCTTCCCCTCTCTTCCCTCTTCTCTCCTCTTCTTTCCCTCCTCTCCTTCTCCTTCTCCTTCAATCTTTCAATCTCTTTCCCCCTCTTTTTTCCTCTTTCGTTTCCCTCTTTTTCTCCTCTTTCCCCCCCTCTTTTCCCTCTTTCATGCTCATGCTCTTATGCTCATGCATAAGGATAAGCATAAGCATGAGCATAAAAGAAGGAGACATATGTCTCTTTTTCCCTCTTTCCTTTTCCTCTTCTTCTCTCTTTCTTTCCCTCTTTCCCCTTTTCCAATCTCTCTTTTCTTTCCCTCTTCTTCTCTCTTCTCCTCTTTCCCCTCCTCTTTTCCCTCTTTCATGCTCATGCTCTCAGCTTATGCATGAGCATAAGAGCATGAGCATGAAAGAGGGGAAAGAGGAGAAGAGAGAAGCTTATGCATAAGACTCCTCTTATGCATGAGCATAAGAGAAGGAGACATATGCTCATGCTTATGCTTATGCATGAGCATAAGAGAAGGAGACATATGCTTATGCATAAGCATGAGCATATGTCTCTTTTTCCCTCTTTCCTTTCCCTCTTCTTCTCTCTTTCTTTCCCTCTTTCCCCTTTTTCAATTTCTCTTTCCTTTCCCTCTTCTTCTCTCTTCTCCTCTTTCCCCCCCTCTTTCATGCTCATGCTCTTATGCTCATGCATAAGCATAAGCATAAGAAAAGGAGACATATGCTCATGCTTATGCTTATGCTTATGCATGAGCATAAGAGAAGGAGACATATGCTCATGCATAAGCATGAGCATATGTCTCTTTTTCCCTCTTTACTTTCCCTCTTCTTCTCTCTTCCTCTCTTTTTCCCCCTCTTTTCCCTCTTTCATGCTCATTCTCTTATGCTCATGCATACGCATAAGCATGAGCATAATGCTTATGCTTATGCATAAGCATAAGAGAAGGAGACATATGCTCATGCTTATGCTTATGCATGAGCATAAGAGAAGGAGACATATGCTCATGCATGAGCATATGTCTCTTTTTCCCTCTTTACTTTCCCTCTTCTTCTCTCTTTCTTTCCCTCTTTCCCCCTTTCCAATCCCTCTTTTTGTTCCCTCTTCTTCTCTCTTCTCCTCTTTTCCACCCTCTTTTCCCTCTTTCATGCTCATGTTCTTATGCTCATACATAATCATAAGCATAAGCATGAGCATATGTCTCCTTCTCTTATGCTTATGCTTATGCATATGCATAAGACTCCTCTTATGCATATGCATAAGAGAAGGAGACATATGCTCATGCTTATGCTTATGCATGAGCATAAGAGAAGTAGACATATGCTCATGCATAAGCATGAGCATATGTCTCTTTTTCCGTCTTTACTTTCCCTCTTCTTCTCTCTTTCTTTCCCTCTTTCCCCCTTTCCAATCTCTCTTTCCGTTCCCTCTTCTTCTCTTCTCTTATGCATAAGCATAAGCATAAGCATAAGAGAAGGAGACATATGCTCATGCTTATGCTTATGCATGAGCATAAGAGAAGGAGACATATGCTCATGCATAAGCATGAGCATATGTCTCTTTTCCCCTCTTTACTTTTTGTAATAACAAACTTTCTTTTGTAATTAAAAAAAAAAAGCCATTAGTGGGGCAAAACAGGGCTTGCTATGGCCCTGTTAGGCCCCACTAATGCTGTTTTTTTTACTTCTGTTAATCGTCGCTATATAGCGACGTTTACCAGTGTCGCTATATAGCGACGATTAGTAGTGTCGCTATATAGCGACGTTTAACAACGTCGCTATATAGCGACGCTTTATAGCGACGGTTCTTTTCCGACGCTTTTAGCGACTTTTATAACGACGTTTGCGCCCGTGAAAAAAAAAAATTTTAATGTAAAAAGCGTCGGTATTTTCGTCGAAAAAGGGCCTATGCCTTGTAGTGACACACACATACACACATGTATGTATTTATTTATTTACTTATGAGGGCTCATGTCACTCCACACCTCACACATATACATTTTAAATACTTTCTCTTTTTATAAAAATTTTCATTGCAAATATGTTATTTAGTGTAAAAAGTTACAAAAAATAAACAAAATTAACATTCTCTCGAAAACTAAAAGCATTTTTGGAGCTACTTAAACATCCATATTTAAGGTTTCAAGTTAAGACTAGCAACGACCTTGCCGGTTGGACTGCTTGTTTGGACTTTGAGAATTTTGATCCTTTCTCATGGAGTATTTAGTCAAAATTACATGTATGTCGAGATTGTAGCTATGAGTTGCTATGTACACCAAATACAAAATGTTGTTGCCATGCAACCTTCACGTTTTTGATGGAGTGGGGACCTTTCAAGACGAAGCGCATGATCGCATGTACGTAATTGGTCTTGCCATTGTGATCATTCAACCTGCATTTGTATCACCATGGAATCATAGCATGAATTGTCGATCACCGTCACGAACGGTCTGCGTCTTTTGCTGGTTCTGAAAGCGGCCACTTCTTCCAAAACTTTCACAGCGTCCACCAAATGCTCCAACCTGGGAACCAGCTCGATCAGCAAGAACGCTACAGTTGCAATCGATAGGAATTCGGTGAACTGTCCGCTCGTCTTCCTTGCTACATCTGTGACTGGACCTACCTTGGGTTCATCCGACTTTGTGATACTTTGGAAGCCCCCTACTGCTGCCTCCTCGTTCTCAGAAGCGTTCTGGTCTTCACAGCTCGTTGTGACAGCGTCTGTTTCAGCAAAGGACCCCAACTCGGAGTCCCTCGGCGGGCCAGAGCAATCGAGGGACTTTTCCATCTTGCCCTCGCGTTCTAGAGTGGTTGTCCTGTTCAAAGCCCACTCCTGCGTGTTTACAAATAGATGCGGGCATGCATTTATATAAATCTTTAATTTCTCTACTCTCTGCAGTAGCAAGCGCATCAGGTCTTCTTTGGGCCTGCCTTTATCTCGTCTTCGGATATATTCACCAAGCTCCTTCAGCAATGCTGATGATTCCTGGGCGATCTTTAAGCAGGGAGGTGCAAAATCCTCGCGCAGGAAAAATGGAGCCTGTTGCAAGGAAACGACCATTCTCAGTTCTAGGTTGTGGATTCCTTGAGCAGTCACATATGGAAATCTAGATCCTGCACTCACCTGTACTTCGGAGTTCAGGCAGCCATGCAATGATGCCACAGTGTGAGTACAATTTCGCAGCATTCCTCCCACCTTCACGTATTGGTTCCATGCTTTCTTTCCGCCGAGCCGTCGCCACCTTGGCTCCCAACTTGCAAAGTTTGCCTGCACAGTAGTTAGAGCGGCCAACGTGAATACAGATGTGCCGAATCTTGCTTATGCGATAAAGTTCCCTCCACTAAGCAACACTTACCAAAGACTCCTCGGTGGGCTTGGAGGCTAAGACTGCCTTGCAGCTCTTGTAAATCGAATCTTCCTCGGATTCTTTCTTGTAGCACATTGGACGTATGAAATATACCTTCACACAATCTTCAAAAGAAAACGCCATACTGTCTATGATGTAGACAAAAGATGCGTACAACGAGGAATTAATTCTAGTTAAACTGGAGAATTCAAGAAATACCTTCTAGGGCTCCGCCGAGATTGTCGAAATTGTTACATACTATGTTGTGAAGGTCTTCACCGGCCCAAATGGGCCAAACTAGCATACTAACTAACAAACAAGTGGCGCCTCCAAGTAGTATCGTTAGAAGTCGGGAAACGGCAAGGTCTAGATTATTGCTCATGCGGTAACCGGAGACAATGATAAGACTGAAAGTGAGGAGAAAGATCATAACTCCGTAGTCATATTTACTTTTAAAAGGCTCACAAAATCGTGTGAATGTGGCAAGAGTGCCTGCATGAACGTCAGTCCAACATCGCAGATTAGACGAGGAACACATGAAGCGATGCATTTTAGCAGAGAGTCATTCTGGTCGAGCAATACCTACTAAAAAGACGGAAACGCCAATAACATATCCTTCGCCGTCTGGGCCAGCGAGGTCTGCGAGGTACTCAACGCCAAGGGCGACGGTGCCGGCGAGAAGCGTCCCAAATGCTCTGTTGGAGCCCTTGCACAATGTGGCACCTACAGATGGAAACTCTTACTTGTTGTAGAGCAACACGATCCAAGCAAAGCAACAAGGAAAAGAGGCAAAAGGGGACTTCCAGGAGTGGAGGTAGGTACCTGTGGTGAGCTCGAAGACGACGACGACGGTGAGGACGGCCCAGATGGCATTGTTACCGAGGCGGTTGAAGAGGTCCTGTTGGAGGATGGTGAGGGAGACGAGGGAGAGGGCGAGGCCGACTTTGAGGGAGTGGATGAAGCGACGGGGGTTGAGGGCAGCGTGGGAGTAGAGATGGGAGGCAAAGGAGAGGAAGGAAAAGGAAGAGGCAGGAGAAGGAGGAGGAGGAGGGGAGGCCATGGCGAAAGATGAGCTACTGATGAGGAAGGAGGAGGCCGGAGGCTGGAATAGTAGAAGTTCGGGGGCGTTACGGGGCGGGGGTGGCGGAGGGCAAACCCAGGGAAGGCCTCACGTAAAACCTAATCATCCATGCACATCCCACAGGGCTCTCACGTTGACCTTTTACCCATGTGGCGATCGTCCGCTCGGCCACCTCGGCCTCGGAACAACGTTCCCCACCCTTGCTACCACGTGGCGCACATCGAGACCAGCTAGCTCGTCTCCGTGGGGCCCCGTGGCTGCATCGGCCGGCTGCGCGTACAGCCGCCCAGAGCAGGCCCCTGGGCAGGCGGTAGGACACACGCAGCTTGTCCTGCTAGGTTTGTCCTACGACTAAGTAGGTGGGGCGTTGTACGTTCCCGCGTGCGGCGTGCCGAAAGTGTTAGGTTTGCACTTTGGGCCTTAGTGCGCTGCCAGGGGTAATGCGTGCGCGTTTGAAACACTTTACACTCGATATGAATTCTTCTGAAAGCGTCTTTTGCTGGTTCTGAAAGCGGCCACTTCTTCCAAAACTTTCACAGCGTCCACCAAATGCTCCAACCTGGGAACCAGCTCGATCAGCAAGAACGCTACAGTTGCAATCGATAGGAATTCGGTGAACTGTCCGCTCGTCTTCCTTGCTACATCTGTGACTGGACCTACCTTGGGTTCATCCGACTTTGTGATACTTTGGAAGCCCCCTACTGCTGCCTCCTCGTTCTCAGAAGCGTTCTGGTCTTCACAGCTCGTTGTGACAGCGTCTGTTTCAGCAAAGGACCCCAACTCGGAGTCCCTCGGCGGGCCAGAGCAATCGAGCGACTTTTCCATCTTGCCCTCGCGTTCTAGAGTGGTTGTCCTGTTCAAAGCCCACTCCTGCGTGTTTACAAATAGATGCGGGCATGCATTTATATAAATCTTTAATTTCTCTACTCTCTGCAGTAGCAAGCGCATCAGGTCTTCTTTGGGCCTGCCTTTATCCCGTCTTCGGATATATTCACCAAGCTCCTTCAGCAATGCTGATGATTCCTGGGCGATCTTTAAGCAGGGAGGTGCAAGAAAGTAGATAATGGGAATTAAAGGTTGTCTTTCTTTATTACTACCTCAACTACTCTCCCTTTCATTAAAGTAAGCCATACTGGTTTTGCCACCTTGTTTAGTTTAGGGATACTTTAATAGAACAAAAGATGGGCATAGTTCTATAATAGCCCTACAAGCACAAAATATAAGGATGCCCCTAGGTGCTTCATATATATATTTGCCAATTTTCCAAATAAAATGCATTTAAAGGATCAAAATACGAAATCTCAACCACTTTTTTGTTGATTACAATTAGTACAAAATACTTTACAGGTTAGTATATATGAGAAATCCCCCTCCTCGTGGACAAAATCATTGGTTTTATCGAAATAGTGCTATCTCATAGTTGTACTCAACATAGGATATGAAAACTACCACCCACTACCAAAAGGAAAACCTGCATGGCCCAGCTCTAAGAAAGTTCCTCATTGCTACACTTCAATAAGAAAAACTTTTATGAAATTTGTTAGTTATAAACAAGCACTATGGTCGACAACCAACGAGCTTTATAAATAATTTACAATATGATGTAGTCATAAAAGGATTACAACTTTCGACTATTGTTGATTTTCTGTATCTAATCTTCTCTCCTACAAGAACTTTTAATAGATTAAGAAGCAATTACATTACTTCTTCCATGGGGGTGCCAACTCGCTTTCTAAACAAGCAACACTACAAGGCATAGGCCATTTTTCGACGAAAATACCGATGCTTTTTACATTAATTTTTTTTCACAGGTGCAAACGTCGCTATAAAAGTCGCTAAAAGCATCGGAAAAGAACCATCGCTATAAAGCATCGCTATATAGTGACGATGCTAAACGTCGCTATATAGCACCACTATTAATCATCGCTATATAGCGACACTAGTAAACGTCACTATATAGCGACGATTAACCGAACTAAAAAAAAGGATTAGTGGGGTTAAACAGGGCTTGCTATGGCCCTGTTTAGCCCCACTAATCCTTTTTTTTGGGTAATTACAAAACAAAGTTTTTTTATAACAAAATTTCCCTTGCGAAAAGGGTGATACAAAATCGCTCAAATGAAATGATCGAGCAACAAAAGCATATGCATGTCGAACATATACAACATTGTTTGTTACAAAAATACCCTTTCGAAAGGGCGATACAAAATTGCTCAAATGAGCGGATATATAAAATGACATACAGGGCGAAGAAAATGCTACTACCACTACTACTACTACTACTCATCCGAATCTGAATCGTCCTCGTCTTGTTGGCCTGTTCCTTGGTCCTCGTGAGCTAAAGAAGAGAGAATAAGAGAAGGGGGAAAGAGAGAATAAGAGAAGGGGGGAAAAAAGAGACTTATGCTCATGCTTATGCATGAGCATATGTCTACTTCTCTTATGCTCATGCATAAGCATAAGCATGAGCATATGTCTCCTTTTCTTATGCTCATGCTTATGCTTAAGCATAAGCATAAGAGAAGGGGGAAAGAGAGAATAAGAGGGAAAGGAAAGAGGGGAAGGAAAGAGAGAAGAAGAGGGAAAGAGAAAAGAGGAAAAAAGAGACATATGCTCATGCTTATGTCTACTTCTCTTATGCTCATGCATAAGCATAAGCATTCTTATGCTCATGCTTATGTTTATGCATGAGCATAAGAGAAGGGGGAAAGAAAGAAGAAGAGGGAAAGGAAAGAGGGAAAAAGAGGGAAAGAAAGAGAGAAGAAGAGGGAAAGGAAGGAGAGATTGGAAAAGAGGAAAGAGGGATAGAGAGAGAAGAAGGGGGAAAGAGAAAAGAGAAAAAAAGAGACATATGCTCATGCTTCTGCATGAGCATATGTCTACTTCTCTTATGCTCATGCATACGCATAAGCATGAGCATATGTCTCCTTTTCTTATGCTCATGCTTATGCTTAAGCATAAGCATAAGAAAAGGGGGAAAGAGAGAATAAGAGGGAAAGGAAAGAGGGAAAGGAAAGAGAGAAGAAGAGGGAAATAGAAAATAGGAAAAAAGAGACATATGCTCATGCTTATGCATGAGCATATGTCTACTTCTCTTATGCTCATGCAAAAGCATAAGCATTCTTATGTTCATGCTTATGTTTATGCATGAGCATAAGAGAAGGGGGAAAGAGAGAAGAAGAGGGAAAGGAAAGAGGGAAAAAGAGGGAAAGAAAGATTGGAAAAGAGGAAAGAGGGAGAGAAAGAGAGAAGAAGGGGGAAAGAGAAAAGAGGAAAAAAGAGACATATGCTCATGCTTATGCATGAGCATATGTCTACTTCTCTTATGCTCATGCATAAGCATAAGCATGAGCATATGTCTCTTTTTCTTATGCTCATGCTTATGCATAAGCATAAGCATAAGAGAAGGGGGAAAGAGAGAATAAGAGGGAAAGGAAAGAGGGAAAGAAAAGAGAGAAGAAGAGGGAAAGAGAAAAGAGAAAAAAAGAGACATATGCTCATGCTTATGCATGAGAATATGTCTACTTCTCTTATGCTCATGCATAAGCATAAGCATTCTTATGCTCATGCTTATGTTTATGCATGAGCATAAGAGAAGGGGGAAAGCGAGAAGAAGAGGGAAAGGAAGGAGAGATTGGAAAAGAGGAAAGAGGGAGAGAAAGAGAGAAGAAGGGGGAAAGAGAAAAGAGGAAAAAAGAGACATATGCTCATGCTTATGCATGAGCATATGTCTACTTCTCTTGTGCTCATGCATAAGCATAAGCATGAGCATATGTCTCCTTTTCTTATGCTCATGCTTATGCATAAGCATAAGCATAAGAGAAGGGGGAAAGAGAGAATAAGAGGAAAAGGAAAGAGGGAAAGGAAAGAGAGAAGAAGAGGGAAAGAGAAAAGAGGAAAAAAGAGACATATGCTCATGCTTATGCATGAGCATATGTCTACTTCTCTTATGCTCATGCATAAGCATAAGCATTCTTATGCTCATGCCTATGTTTATGCATGAGCATAAGAGAAGGGGGAAAGAGAGAAGAAGAGGGAAAGGAAAGAGGGAAAAAGAGGGAAAGAAAGAGAGAAGAAGAGGAAAGGAAGGAGAGATTGGAAAAGAGGAAAGAGGGAGAGAAAGAGAGAAGAAGGGGGAAAGAGAAAAGAGGAAAAAAGAGACATATGCTCATGCTTATGCATGAGCATATGTCTACTTCTCTTATGCTCAGGCATAAGCATAAGCATGAGCATATGTCTCCTTTTCTTATGCTCATGCTTATGCATAAGCATAAGCATAAGAGAAGGGGGAAAGAGAGAATAAGAGGGAAAGGAAAGAGGGAAAGGAAAGAGAGAAGAAGAGGGAAAGAGAAAAGAGGAAAAAAGAGACATATGCTCATGCTTATGCATGAGCATATGTCTACTTCTCTTATGCTCATGCATAAGCATAAGCATTCTTATGCTCATGCTTATGTTTTTGCATGAGTATAAGAGAAGGGGGAAAGAGAGAAGAAGAGGGAAAGGAAAGAGGGAAAAAGAGAGAAAGAAAGAGAGAAGAATAGGGAAAGGAAGGAGAGATTGGAAAAGAGGAAAGAGGGAGAGAAAGAGAGAAGAAAGGGAAAAGAGAAAAGAGGAAAAAAGAGACATATGCTCACGCTTATCCATGAGCATATGTCTACTTCTCTTATGCTCATGCATAAGCATAAGCATGAGCTTATGTCTCCTTCTCTTATGCTCATGCTTATGCATAAGCATAAGCATAAGCATATGCTCATGCTTATGCTTATGCATGAGCATAAGAGACGGGGGAAAGAGAGAATAAGAGGGAAAGGAAAGAGGGAAAAGAGGGGGAAAAGAGGAGAAGAGAGATGGAAAAGAGGAAAGAGGGAGAGAAAGAGAGAAGGAGAGGGAAGGAGAAAAGAGGAAAAAAGAGACATATGCTCATGCTTATGCATGAGCATATGTCTACTTCTCTTATGCTCATGCATAAGCATAAGCATGAGCATATGTCTCCTTCTCTTATGCTCATGTTATGCTCATGCTTATGTTGATGCATGAGCATAAGAGAAGGGGGAAAGAGAGAAGAAGAGGGAAAGGAAAGAGGGAAAAAGAGGGAAAGAAAGAGAGAAGAAGAGGAAAAGGAAAGAGGGAAAAAGAGGAGGAGATAGATTGAAGGAGGAAAGAAGGAAAGAGACTGAGGGGAAGAGAGGGTTCCTATGCCCATCACTGCAGCTAGCACTTAAGGTGCTAGCTGCAGGCCAATGCTGCAAATAACAAAAATAATAAATGCAAAAAAGAGGAAGCACTTACCTGAAATAGTATGTCCCGCTCGATGTTGTGGACTGGCCCTACAAAAGAGAGGAAACATACCATTTTTCAAATAAGATGTTAGAGGAAGGAGGAGATTACAAAAGTAACTTCTTGAAAGGAGGAGATTGAGGAGACAAGGAGAAAGAGAAGAAAGAGAAATACAAAAAAGAGGTGAGTCTTCTTTCTTTCTTGAAATCTCGTTTTTTGTTTCAATCCTTTGAAAACAAGCATGAAAACTAGTTTACAGGTTTAGCAATACAAGGAGAAGCACTCACAAAACTAAAGCTAACAAACAAATAACCTACATTGTTGAAACAAACTCACCTCTTGAAGAACTTCCTTTCAAGAAACCAAAGAGGGAAAAGGGTAGAGAGGGAGTACAAGAGCTAGGAGAAGGGTGAGGAGTGGAGAATAGAGTGGGAGGTTGTCGAAAATAGGTGGGAGGTCGTCGAAAATAGGTGGGAGGAGAGATTGCCTTGATTACTTGAGAGATTAGAGAAGGGGATAAAGAAAGCATCGCACCACGGGAGTCTCGGGTTTTAACCCACAGTGTCGCTATATAGCAACGCTTTTCCGTCGCTATATAGCGACGTTTTTAATTAAAAATGTCGCTATATAGCGACGGAAGAGAGGAAAAAGTTGCTATATAGCGACGCTTTAAGTCACTTTTTATTATAGCATGAAGGGAAGCTCATAAATGCTATTTTATAACTGTTAATATCTCTTCTTGCAACTTATGTTGTGATTTTATAAATGTAGATGGAAGGGACGTCGTCCGATGATGCGCCAACGCCCGGGAGCACGAAGTGGCTTACGGAGAGGTTATACTGTCATTGCACTCATTGCAAGCGAGAAGTATGACATCAACGTCGTATTATCACATGCCACTTGTGGATGTATGGGGAGGAGCCCGAATCAGTACCCACCGTTGGTATTGCACGTGTTGATGGACCATTGGTAAGTCAAAGCTATTTAAGTTCGTAGTCTTATTGTATACTAGGAAATACAAGATCTTATATTTACACGAAATCTTAAAACAGGATGAGGAGGGTGACGAGGGTACGCATATACCTTCTCAATTTCAGCAAGACTATAGTCTCCCGGATGATGACGAGGGTATGGTCAACATGATGGATTCCATTTTTAGGGGCACTACATCCCATGTACACATGATGTCAGAGTCTGAGGTCAAAATGTGAGAGTTGCAATCAACACAATTGTACGAGGGCGCTAGGATGTCTAAACTACGTGCTTGTCTCTCAATCTTGAATCTACAAGTAAAGTATGGGTGGTCGGATACAAGTGTCTCGGCCTTAATGAGGTTAGCTCTTGCATTAATTTGACTCATTATTTGGATATTTTTTGTTTTGAGAATCATCATTTGGATAGTATATACCGAATCATCATTGTTCGAAGCCTATGTATGCTTTGAATTGTCATAGGTTGCTCCAGAAGATGTTGCCTGCACCAAATACCATGCCCGCATCAAGAGATGAAGCGAAAAAGATGCTAACAACGGTGGGTATGGATTATGATACCATCCATGCTTGCCGTAATGATTGTATTCTCCTTCGTCATGACCATGGAGATTTGGCTAGTTGTCCAAAGTGTGGGAAACAATGATATAGAGATGACTTGCTGTAATGCATTCAAACTTGCATTGCTCCATCCATAGATGGTTTGCAAGTTTAGTAACTCAAGGGAGGCACGTAGAACAGAGAATGTGCACCCCTCAAACAGTGGAGTCGATGCTGTAGTAAAAAGATCATCCTGCTCCACGCTATCATCCCTCCCTTGATGGACATATAAATCCCACACCATATCATCAAACACCTCCTCCTCCACGGCTTCATGAGGTAATGGTGGAGGGCTACTATCACCATCACTCCATACATCCGTAACGATCCCTCCTGAAGATCCCACCTCATATCGCCGACACTTTGCCTCCTCACAGCGAGCATAGGGCAACATATGCGGGTGTGGCACTGCATCTTGTATCGAATTAAAACGGGATCATAACTCAAACATATGAACACCCATAGGTATCTCAATCAACCTTAACTCTTTAACACTTACCATGTTTACGGTCGCATCCCATTCTCCATACTTTGAGATGTGATTGAGTACTGGAATCCTACGTGCACGATACATGTTTCCTCGAGATCGATCACACATATATTTGATTTTTTGCTCCAACCACATTTCGCAATGGTGGATACGGAGGGATTCATCCTCACTGGAGCTACTTGTTGAAGATGAAGACATCCTATAAACAAACAACCCAAAAAAATTTACTCTTCTTCAAATGTTTAATTTTAAACTTTGTGGCGCATTGAAAGATGCGTCTAAAAGTGCATCTGTTTGCTCTGTGGTGCACGTATAAAACTGCATCTACACTATGTATTTAGATGCACCTATAGACGTGCTATTAGATGCGCCTATAGACGCGGCTTTTAAACCTGCTTTTAGTGCGCTCGCTTTGCTTTCCTTCACATTACTTATACTTCGCGCAGCTTGCTTGCTTCGTTATTAGTTGATCCACAGTTTTGACGCTTAAGAGGAAGGCACCCACACTTGCTTCCAAGCTTACACTCAAGAGGAAGGCACCCACACTTACTTCCAAGCTTAAAGGAGAGGAGGGCGAACAAGGAGGAGAAGCTGCAACTTTGAAAAAGGAGAAGAACCTTCCATACCTCTATCCAAGATAAGTCTTTTTGTAGTTGATCTTTTTTGGAAGTTTGCTCTCTTTGGATTTATACTTTCTCGTATCCAAAAAACGCATGATATGGGTATCAGTCTCACGTTTGTGTGTCGGGCGCAATGTCCTTTTCTACTTTTTAGAAAATTCCATCTGTCGGAGTGCATCTATAGGCGCGTCTCAAAGCGCATCTAAATCCGCATCTACAGGTGCGTCTAAACGTGCGTCTAGCTTGTTTGTAGACACAAACAGCCGCGTCTATAGATGCGCTGTTATACGCAAAAATAGACGAGCTAATCAGATGCGTCTATAGACGCGCTCCGACAGTAACCCGATTCTCTCTTCCCTTCCCCTTTCTTCTCAGCTCATTAGTAATAGATTTTTTTTCTTTTTTCCAGTTCAACATGTGGCCAGGAAGCGCTTCCAGCTCACCTGATCCCCGAGATTCTATTTGGAGGGATTATATAACCTTTTAGGGCAGCCTCCTAGTCTTGGGAGTTATACGGGTATATGACGGGTACTCTAAACACCCCCAGGAGTCGGCACTACAGACTCCAAACCACCCCACACTAGTTGAGATCACCCCAGCGGAGTCAGAACAGCCCAGCCGGCTACACAGCGTAGGCCCATCTCCCATGCCATCTTATGCCCCTTTCCCCATGCCGTCAGGAGGTCCTTCTGTCTCGCAGAGCCGACGATGTACTCCTATGCAGTTGAGACTCAGTTCTCTAGCTACGAGTGGTTAGCGTAGTCCTGTGCAGTCTCCAGCTACGAGTGGCCAGCGTACGAGCTCGACACGACACGGTAGCAAGCGTAGTAGTAGGGAGAGCAGTGGGAGATGCATGGCACAGTGCTTTGGGAGGGGTGGCGGTGGAGACGATGATGATTCAGATGATTTAGACGTGCCTCCGGGTGATGGTACGATATTCTATGACATCACTCAGACAGGAAGCATCTTGATGGATGCGCGGGGGAAGGACATCATGGCCTTCATGCGCTCTGTAATTGCTAACAAATACAGAGATTGCTTTATCCACTTCAAAGACCAGCCAAAGAGGTTGGCTGATGAGACCCTCGTTGCTATTCGCTCTAGTATCTTAACCCCCCCAATCGCCAGTTCACAGATAAATGGGCCAAGTCAAAGATTGTTACGATACTTGGCAATAAAAGATCTTTGCTTAAGAGGCAAGCACTAGCAGAGCTTGCCAGGCTTGAGGGAGGTCAACCACCAAGGGGCCCACCCCACACTGCTCACAAGCATGAGTGGAAGAAAGCAATGAAGTCAGCAAGGGAGGACCCCAGTCTGCAGCACGTGGAGCCACGAAGGATCCAAATGGAGAAATATGGAAGCGCGCATTTTGGAGCAGGGGGTGTTGAATAATGGGAGGCCCGATTTGTAAGTGTCGATCTCAAATTATATTGCTTATGTAGTTTATTAGACCTAGAGAACATAGATTAGTCGTAGAAGTAGTGCTAGCTACTCTTTTTTGTACTTAAAGCCACTGGCTTGGCTTCGTGCCTCTTGTATATACACTCCTCTTATTTTTTGTACTTGAAGCCACATGACGTGGCTTAGCTTCGTGCTATATGTACATACAAGCAGTTTTTGAGCTTTCAATTTTATTGTGTTTTGGAGTTGTAATGTTTTATTTGGAATTGTAATTAAAATGCGGTTGGCTGTAAGAATTGAATTACACAATGTGGAAATGGGATTCTTGTAACTATATAGCATACACAACATACACAGCATTCTGTAAATTTTAAAAAAAATATAATGAAGTGCGTCTATCAATGCATCTATAAACGTGTCTGTCTATTCGACAAGCATCTATTTTTGCGTCTATAAATGCGTTTGTAAGAGCGTCTATTTAAGCGTCTAAATGCGCGTCTATATGTGCGTGTGTCTGCTATATACACACGCTGGTAGACGCGAGTCTCCAGACGCAAAAATAAACGTGCAAATAGACGTGCCCGTAAGTTTTTTATTTAGTTCAGTAAATGCGTCTATGTGCGCGTCTATGGGTGCTTTGTCTTGTTGTGATGAAATCACCGTGCAATTAATTGGAGATCGGTCAAGTGGAAAAATAACTTCAAGCGACATCATCAATCACATATCTCCCACTCTAGTCTTTCTACCTCCAATGAAAGAGCGAGATAAGTGATTTCTTTTGCTTTATATTTCATACACTTAGTACTTCCATCATCTGTTTCTTACCATACACTCGAATCACACTTTCTTTCATCCGTTTAATTCTCATACACTTTTTATCCTTATTTTCCTCCGCTCCGCTTTATTTGTATTTATCGCATTATCATGGCACATTAGCCACAACCACCCATGCTCCAAGAACAGTTAGATGCACTTCAGGCACAGTTGGCTAATGAGCATGATCATAGGGAGAGATTGGAAAAGAAATTAATGGTAGGAAAAGGAAGAGGCATTTGTCTAACGATGATCCTATTATCAGGACAGTCAAAGCCACACTGAGAGCACATAATTCAAGAAAGGAGAGTAAGATAAGTAGAAAAGTTTTCTCATTTCAAAATTTCGATGGAAAGAAAGAAGCACGCACTGTTTTGTCTTGGATCAATCAGCTAGATGATTATTTTTCAAGGGAGAAATTCTCAGAAAAAGATAAGATTAAATGTGCTGCAAATCATTTAGTTGAGAGTGCTACACTTTGGTGGAACATCACTAAGCACAGTAAAAGGAGACCAAAATCTTAGAAGTCTTTTCAAAAGCTCATCAAGAGAGATTTCCTTCCCTCACATTTCAAAGCAAAAGGTTTTGGCAAACGTTGATCCAATTATAGTCCTTAGAAAAAGTGTATGAGTGAGATCAATGAAGGAAGTATGTGGCAAGTCTAAAATCTAAGTTGAGAGCCGAGAGTAACATGTTTCATCGTCGCTCATTGAACTCTATGATTTCTCTTGCAATGAATTGTGAGAGGAAGAATGGGATCCCAAAGGACGGGAAAGATTTGGAATGGTCTGTACCCTTCCATAAGAAAAATAGGTTTGATAAAAAGCCCTTCTTGAAATCTAAAAATGGTTTTGTTCCACAGAAGACAGATTCTTCTTCGAAGCCGAACGGTGGAAATTTTCCGAAGAAAGAAATAAGGTGTTTCAGGTGCAACAAGGTGGGGCATATAGCTACTGAATGTCATGAAATAAAGAAGACCTCGACGGCGAAAGTGCACATGATCGACAATGAAGTAGCCAAGCAAGAGGGAGGTAAGTATAATTGTCATGCTCTTTTGAAAATGAAAGGTTTCATTAATGGAACTGAAGAGCTTGTTATTCTACATGACGATGGTAGTACACATGATTTCATTTCAGAAAGAGCCTTAACAAAGCTAAGCCTAGAGTCTTTCCCATCTAACTATAAGGTCAAAGCTGTTTTTACCAAGACAAAGTACAATTGCACTAGAGAAGTCAAGAATCTTGAAATTTCAATCAAACCCTACAAGGATAGGCTAGAATTTCTAGTGGCACCCCTACAGGGAGTGGATATCATCTTAGGAATGCCATGGAGACATCAATATAATCCTAAGATAGATTATGATTCACACCAAATGTGGATTGAGAACGATAAACAAGAAATATGTCTGAAAAGCTCTATGAAACCTGAGATTAGTCCTTTACTCAATCACACACAAGCCAAGAGAGCAATTAGGAAATGTGAGAAGACATCTGATTTTAGTGAATATGATAATGGCAATTGCAAACACTAAGCCTATACACCAAAGGTTTCTTTCTCAATTTTTTGATTGTTTCTTAGAGGATTTACCGCTTGGACTACCATGTTCTCGACCTGAAGATCATAGGATAGAAATCCTACCGGGCAATACTCCACCTTGCAAAGCTCCTTATAGAGTCAACCAGTTAGAGCAAAAAGAAATTCAAAAGAAAGTGGATGAACTAATAGAGAGAGGATTGATAATACCTAGTAGTTCTCCTTATGGAGCACCTATCTTATTAGTTAAAAAGAAAAATGGAACCTATCGAATATGCATAGACTATTGTGCACTAAACAAAATCACAATGAAGAAAAAATATCCAATCCCTAGGATTGATGATCTTTTGGACAAATTGAAAGGGGCCAAGGACTTTAGTAAGAAAGATTTCAAATCTGGCTATCATCAAGTTTGTACGGTAGAAGAGGATATATACAAGACTACCTTTAGAACTCAAACGGGACATTATGAGTTCCTAGTTATGCCTTTTGGGCTAACTAATGCTCCAGCTACTTTTAGTAGAATGTTGAACCGAATCTTTCTTAAACACCTAGATTGTGTGGTGGTATTTTTCGATGATATTCTAGTGTTTCACAAAGATATTGAGCATGAGGAATATCTGAAGCTAGTCTTTTCACTCTTGAAAGAAAATCAATTGTACATAAATCTTGAAAAGAGTAGTTTCTTTCAAGATCAGATAGAGTATTTGGGTCACATTTATCCGCCAATGGGATTCGAGTGATCCAAAGAAGGTTGAAGGTATAGTCACATGGCCTAAACCCCGAGATATACATGAATTAAGATCATTCTTGGGATTGTGTAGCTGCATATAGCTACTGAATGTCCCAAAGGAAAGAAGACCTTGACGGCAAAAGTGCACATGATCGACGATGAAGCAGCCAAGCAAGAGGGAGGTAAGTATAATTGTGATGCTCTTTTGAAAATGAAGGGTTTCATTAATGGAAAAGAGGTTTTTATTCTACATGACGATGGTAGTACACATGGTTTCATTTTAGAAAGAGCCTTAGAAAAGCTAAACCTAGAGTCTTTCCCATCTAACTATAAGGTCAAAGCTGTTGTCTTGCTTTGAATTATTTTAGTCAAGTGTGACTATAGCAAAGTACTCCATAGGAGCACACCAGACGCAGTGGGGGTCCTAGTGGATACTTTGTGTGGTTAGTTGGGGATGCCTAACTAGCTTGTGTTGTGCCATGCTAGATGGTTGGTATTGTGGGTGATTCCATGTTAATACTGATGTCGCTAGTGTTATTGGTGTTGTGCTTGATTATTGTGCTTTGAGCGCAGTTATGTTGGGATCGGTTTTACCTATTCCTATCACACGATTGACCCATAGAGTGGAGGTAGCAAATGCATTTACCCATGACTATCAAAATATTCTCAAAGAGGTTCGAGAAGCCATTGCAATCGCTCAAGAGAAGTACACAAAACAAGCTAATAAGAAATGAAAACACATGCTTTTTAAAGAAGGTGATTATGTACTTCTTTGGATTGAGAAAAGAAGATTGAAGAGAGTTGAGAACTGGCTAGTAATCAAGATGTCCCCTCGTTTTTATGGACCTTTCAAGGTGATTCAAAAAATCAATGATCTAGATTATAGGCTTGAATTACTTGATAATTGGAAAATACATCATGCTTTTCATATCAGCCTCTTAAAGCCCTTCAAATGACCTTTACCTATTCATCTTGTTTATGAAGAGGCTCCATTGATTGTTGATGAATCATCAACAAACCTCGACCAAAAAAGGAAATGCAAAAACAAAAAACAAACACAAGACTGGGTAAGCGGAAAGACAATTTACAGACTCCTGCATTCTTTGAATTAGAAAAAAGAAAAAAGAGGAAAAGGTAAGAGAGGAAAAAGATATCCTGACATTGAGCAAGCATTTACAGACTCCCGCATTCTTCAAATTAGAGTGAGAGAAGTCTATATATGCTTGCTCAATGTTAGGCTATTGAATCTTCACATGGGTTGAAAAGAGAGAAGGAAAGAGAGGAAGAGGATAAATGGGAGGAAGAGAGAAGAAAAAAGAGAGAAAAGAGAGGGGATGGAAAGAGGGGAAGAAAAGCAAGGGAGGGAGAGGAAAAGAGAGAGGAGGGAAAGAGAGGAAAAGAGAGTGGAGGAAGAGGGAGGGAAAGAGGGGAAATAAGAGAGAAGAAAAGAGAGGGGAAGAAGAGAGAAGGAAAGAGAGAAAAAGAGAGGGGAAAGAGAGGGAAAGAGAAGAGCATATGAGCATGCATAAGCATATAAGCATATGAGCATATGCTCATGCATGAGCATATAAGCATGATCATATAAGCATAAGCATACGCAAATGCATATGTTTATGAAAAGAGAGAAAAGAGGATGAAAGAGAGGGGACTAGAAGAGAAGGAAAAGGATGAAAGAGAGGAAGAGAGAAGAAAAAGGAGAGGGGAAGGAGAGGAAAAGAGAGAAAGCATATGATTATGCTTATGCATGAGCATATGAGCATATGCTTATGCATAAGCATATAAGCAAAAACATAATATGCAAATGCATATGCTTATGAAAAGAGAGAAAACAGGATGAAAGAGAGGAAATAAGAGAGGGGAAAAGAAAAGAAAGAAGAGGATGAAAGAGAGGAAGAGATAAGAAAAAAGAGAGGGGAAAAGAAGAAAAGAGAGGAAAAAAGAGAGAGAGGAAAAGAGAGGAAGCATATGATTATGCTTATGCATGAGCATATGCTCATGGATAAGCATATAAGCATAAGCATATGCTTATGAAAAGAAAGAAAAGAGGATGAAAGTGAGGATGAGAGAATGAAAGAGTGGAAGGAAAACAGAGGAGAAAAGAGAAGGAAAAGAGAGAAAAAAGAGAGGGGAAAGAGAGGAAAAGAGAGGGGAGGAAATCATAAGCATATAAGCATATAAGCATAAGCATATGCAAAAGTGAGGAAAAGAGAGGGGAGGAAGAAGAGGGAAAGAGAGGAAAAGAGAGGGAAGGAAGAGGGAGGGAAAGAGGGGGGAAAGAGTGAGGAAAAGAGGGAAAGAGGGGAAGAAGGCAAAATAAGAGGAAATAAGAGAAGAGAGGGGAAGAGAGGGTTCGTGTGCCCATCACTACAGCTAGTGTTTAAGGCACTAGCTACAAGCCAATGCAATCACAAAAAGAAAAATAGGAAAAGAGAGGAAGCACTTTCTTACCTGGAAAATCCCCACTCAGAACAGGAGGTGTTTTGTGTATTGGCCCTACAAAAGAGAGGAAACATACCATTTTTCATATAACTAATTAGTGAAAGGAGGAGTTTGGAGAAGCAAATTTCCAAAGGGATTGAATTGAGGGGACAAAGAGAAGCCTACAAACAAGGAAAGAGCATGAAAAGAAGGGAAAGACAAAGTAGAGAAATACCAAAAAAAGAAGTGTGCTTCAACTCTCACAAAATGAAATCTCACAAAAAATGAACATAGATTGCTTAAAGAGACACACCTTCTTGAAAAACTTCCTTTCACACGAGCAAAGAGGGAGAAGGGTAGAGAGGGAGCACAAGTGATGGGAGAGGGATTGGATAGTGGTGAGGAGTGTGGGAAAGAGGTTGGAGGAAAGTGAGGTTGCCGAATATAATGAAGGAGGAGAGATTGTTTCTTTTCTCGCAATAGAGTTGTGAGGGGCAGCGCAGGGTTTTGGTTTTTAGCTCCCAGCGTCGCTATATAGCAACACTGCTCCATCACTATATAGCAACTCTATATATCCTACAAGTGTCCCTATATAGGGATGGAACAGGGTATAAGCATCGGTATATACCGACAGTACAGGGCACTAAATCTAAGAAGAGGCATAAAAGCTTATGGGTGGCTATATTTTGTATCTTGAGTGGATTGTAATCATTTTGTCTTGTGATTTTGGGGGTGTGCAGATGGAAGGGACGTATGATGATGATGCCATGTGTGATGATGATGTCCCTATTCACTACTCCATTGATGGTGATGGGGCGCCCTAATTTCATTAATGTGGTAATGCTACACCAAATTCAAAGAAATCATGGACTTTAGGTCGCAACTAAAGGAAAAGAAGAATAATGTCCTCAAATGGTTCGTGCATATGAGCTTGTTTTTTCTTGTTTTTTGATGTTTGTTTATACAAGAATGTAGCTAGAATGATTTCTAAGCTAGTTGTCGTGTCAAATCCAACTAAAAGGGTCATTGTTTGCTTGGGTGTAGCCATTTTTGGTGAGGTTCAGGGAATTTTTTGTATACAGGTATCTTGCATGACCCATAACTTATGCATTGCTCAACGGAATTCGATAAACTTTGTTTTCAAAGTTGTAGTAAAATTCCAAACTTGAACATGAGTGCTAAAAACTATGGAATAAGGATTTGGAATGAGACTGTTAAAGCATTACAAGTGCTATGTTGCATGTGAAGCATGTATCCTAAAGACTATAGGATATAACAATTTATTCAAAAACATCAAAATTTTATTCTATACATACATGCAACCAAGTAATCATTCAAAAGTAACACCTATTTCATTGATTTTGGACTCTTGCACTGTCCAAATTCATTTTGTGAGATAATTTTGGATAAAACATTTCAAAAAAAGAGGTTCTTATAAAACAAAACATTGAGTCAAAAAGGAAGATTTTAAAAAATCAAATTAGAAAAAATGACGTGAGATGTTATTAAAACTAGAGTACATTAAAAATAGAGTACATCACATTGTTAAAAGAGACAAAAAGTAAGATTTAAAAAAATCAAATTAGAAAAAATGGCGTGACATGTTATGAAAACTAGAGTACATTTCAAAAAGAGCACATCACATTTGTACAAGAAGTAGATCATATTACTCAAAGCTATATGGTGTCAAAAAACACCTTAATACAGTCTCTCTTAACATCACATTTGTACAAGAAGTAGATCATATTACTCAAAGCCATATGGTGTCAAAAAACACCTTAATACAGTCTCTCTTATCTTCTTAATCACCCTAAGTCTAGAAGATCTCATCATTGGTCTCTCTTATCTTCTCAACAACCCAATCTTTCACTGCCTCCACAGCTGTATCCTCAACATAATTACATGCGAAGAAGAAATTTAAGCAATCACAAATTGTTTCTTTATAATTTCTCTGAGAGGCTCTTATTGTTCTCTCAGCATCCGCATCAAATCGCCCATGACGAGAGCTGTGATAACGCAGGTTACTTAAGAAGTCTAAGAGATCTTGTCGTGCTTTTATCATACGTCTTAAAAGTCTTTCACTGATCTCTGCTATCTTGAGAGTCTCCTCCCTCTCTGCGTGCCTTTGTGCAGCAAATTCCTCTCTCTCCATGTGTGTCAAAGGAGAACCTTGTCGAATTCTGGCCTCTCTCTGTGCTCGTTGGTCAGCAATCCATTCTTTGAGATTGTTAATTCCAAACTCCACGTCTTCGACAATGCCAAGGACATCCATGGGTGGGGAGATGATAAAGAAAGGGAGATGGACTACGATGCAAGAAAGAAGAGAGTGTCTGCGTAAGGACTAGGATGGAAGAATACAAGTTAATGAGAAGCACTAGGATGGATGAAAGAAGAGAGTGTTTGTGGAAGAACTAGGATAGAAGAATACAAGTTATCAGGATGGATGAAAGAAGAGAGTGTTTGTGGAAGGACTAGGATAGAAGAATACAAGTTACTCAGAAGGACTAGGATGTAAGAAATAAGAGAGTGTTTGTGGAAGGACTAGGATGGAAGAATACAAGTGCACTAAGGCACGATGTGTTCACTATGATAAGGATAAGGGTTGGAATAAAGTGAGAGGCACGATGTGTTCACTATGATAAGGATAAGCGTTGGAATAAAGTGAGTGGAGATTGAATGCTCTACTTTAAGTGAGTGGAGATGATAAGGATAAGGGTTGGAATAAAGTGAGAGAAGCATTGGGAATGCTCTACTTTAAGTGAGTGGAGACTGTCCAACTGAATAAAATTCTCATCACACAAGGATTTATTTCCAAATAATCACATCATCACACATTCATATCATAAAATTGTGTGCATGAAGAAATATATTACAAATATTACATCATCACATATTAATATCAAAATTCTCATCACACAAGGATTTATTTCCAAATAATCACATCATCACACATTCATATCATAAAATTGTGTGCATGAAGAAATATATTACAAATATTACATCATCACATATTCATATCAAAATTCTCATCACACAAGGATTTATTTCCAAATAATCACATCATCACACATTCATATCATAAAATTGTGTGCATGAAGAAATATATTACAAATATTACATCATCACATATTCATATCAAAATTCTCATCACACAAGGATTTATTTCCAAATAATCACACATTCATATCATAAAATTGTGTGCATGAAATAATTATATAAATATCATCAGTAAATGCCACTTAAGTAATAAGTCACAAATTGGTGTATAATCAACAAAAACTACAAACACAACATCATACATGCATCACAACTCTTGTGATGCTTCTAATGGAGATTGTGGCAACTCTTCTGATGCTTCCAATGGAGGCTGTGGTGCTCTAGATGTACACTCAGTCTCTACTTCTTCTGTAGTATGTAGTGCTTTCGGAGTAGACTCAGTATCCTCTTCCTTAAATGCAAGCGGAGGCTGTGGCAACCCTTTTAATGCTTCCAGTGGAGGCTGTGGTGCTGTAGGTGTACACTGGGTCTGTACTTCTTCTGTAGTGTGCAGTGCTTTCATAGTAGACTCAGTCTCCTCTTCCTTAAATGCAAGCTCTGATATTGCTTCAGTTGCACATTGTATTCTTATGGCAGCAATTAGGTCTCGAATGATTTCAGCCCTAAATAATTGTATATCCTCCTCTGAATATTTGAGCTCCAAAGAGTCTTCCGATGAGATCTATGGCTTAAGTGAGAAAATTTCTTTGAAAATAAACATGCAGTTGTAGGCAACTCTCCACCCACAACTATGCCCATCTTCCTGCTCTACTACTAAATGCTTTTGGAAGTCTACCGAGTCTTTGTACTGTCCTGTTTCTCTGATAGCAGATACCAACTTCTCAATCGACCTGCTCATCGTGACATATTAAAAAAACTTAGTGTGTCTATTACATAAGGTACATAATATAGAAGTAACAACAGATTAATAGAATACTTATGTTTGCACTGAGCCATGAAAGCCTGCAATCGAGTTAACAAACCAACAATAGTTGTCTTCAAGGTCCCAAACCACCATACTCCAATGTTCCCTACACGAATAATTAAGAACCATTATTATTTAACACAATGTTGCCAGTATAAGATGAAAATAAAGGTTGCCATGATACTTACATCTCATGATATGCCATAAATAGGACTCGCATGCCATGTAAATGTAAAGGCTGTAACAATTTACAAACATCGGCTATTGTCTTTCTGCTATCGCTAAGTATAGGAGAAAGGAGGGAATCCAACAGATACACACGATTTTGTACGACTCTACCAAATCGTGAGATAACTATACTGCACCAACAAATAAATGAATATTAGCTTATTAGATTTAATCAAAATATTGAATTATCAAGCAGAGAAAAAGTTTGTATCAAACATGAGAATGGCCATCATAACATTGTTATTGACCTCATTTGAAGCTCTAGAGAGAATTGAAATCTCATCTCCCCCAAATTCAAGATACTGAGGTCTATGTTGAATCATAACCCTAACATTAAAAGAGCTTCCCAATTCTTCCAATGAAGCCATGTTTGTAGAGTTGAGGAGTTGAGGTCTTCTATCCTCTTTGACTCTTTGACGGCATTCATTTCGCAATCAATGATTGCTCGAATGGTACATGTTATAAATGCATAGAGATGCAAATCCGTATATGTTGACAGTGTGGTGTCATTTTGTATCTCAAAAATTTGACCAAGTACCAAAAAGCAATTGTAGCCCACCCTCCATCCACAATTATAGATGTGGCTATTCTCTTGATGTGATACCTGACATGTTATATACTCTATTTGTTGTGCCAAGTCACATTGCCACATTACTATGTCGATAACCTCTACATTGAATTGAAAGCTTTGGTGCATATCTGTCGGCATCCTTATCTCGCTGATTTATCTTTCCACATATGCAACCACCTGTTGTGGGATTTCTTTTCTCATATAAGAGGTTACTATTTCCGACCCATCTTCATCCTTTTTAATCCACCTGTTTGCCCATAGCTTTACCTTGGGTGTTAATGTTGAGATATCAAGCTCTACCCCCGATACATCTCCTGGATGACTATCATTTATGTCACCGCCTATGTTAGTTGTACTCGTGGTGTAGTTAGACTACCACGTATGTTTTTGGTTTGGGTTCACATATGAACCACGTATTCTAGGTTTGACATATAGGGTATTTCCCTCTTCTATTGTATTGTTGTTGTGTGCAAAAGTGAAGAAAGGCTTCACCCTCCAACCTTGTGTCCTCTCTCTTTTGTGTGTTGTGAAGAAAGCTGAACTTGAGTCTCCTATCTCTCTCCCTCATTCTTTACATGGTATCAGAGCCTTGTTCGAGGTAAGGAGCTCAAGAAAGCAAGCCAAGTTTGTGGTGTCTTGGTAAGAGGACCAGTGTTGCTTTCCTATTTCGAGTTTGGGAGCATGTGAGGCATTTGCTGTGTTTACAGGTTGCTGTCGCAATTCGTGATTTGTAAAATGTCTGAGAATCTGTCTACCATTGTCAGTGAGAAGCTTGACAAGAACAACTTCCAAGCATGGAAGTTCAGGATGACAAACTTCCTTATGGGAAAGGGAGTTTGGGATTACATCAGTGGTGAAACTACAGAACCAGTTTTGGGTGCTGCTCCTACTCCTGCTGAATTGAAGGCCTTTAAAGAATGGCATGAAAAAGCCAGAAAATGCCTGTATTGGCTGTCTGTTAGCATTTCAGATTCTATGATTGTGCATATACAGGATGTAGAGACGCCTAAGGAGGCATGGGACACATTGGTGAAGCTGTATAGCACAAATACCAAAGCACGAAAGATGCAGCTAAAGCAGGAGTTGCACAATGTGCAAAGGAAAAATCTGAATATAAATGAGTATTCCTTGAAGGTGAAAGGCCTTGCAGATTCTCTTGCCTCCATTGGAGCACCTGTTGATGATGAGGACTTAGTGTCCGTGACCTTGAATGGTCTTGGGAAAGATTATGCACAATTTCGGGCATCCATTGGAGTCCATGAAACATTTCCTGATTTTCAGGAACTTATTGCTCTCTTGCTGAGTGAAGAGCAAAGGAATGGTGGTTCAGCCACCTCAACTTCTCAAGAGACTGCTTTCTACTCGAATACGGGTAGAGGCAGGGGTAGAGGAAGAGGCCGTTTTGGTGGCCGTGCAGGAAATCAGAACCAACAGCAACAACAGGAAAACCAGTCCTATGGAGGAGGACGTGGTAGTTCTAGAGGCAAGGGGAGCCAAAGAGGCCGTGGTTCATGGCAAAGGAACCAGCAAGTAAATAGCAGCACAGAATGCTATTATTGTGGAAAGCCTGGACACAAGGAGAATACATGCTATAAAAAACAGAATGACATCAAAAGTGGGAAGTTGCAGCAAAGCAACTATGCATCATCAAGTGGGCATGGTGACGACAGAAATGAGCACCTTTTTGTGATGCAGCATATGGTTAACTCCATGTCAGGAGATGCTGCAGCTTGCAATGATGTTTGGTATGTTGATTCAGGTGCCTCTAACCACATGACCAGTCATGGTGAGTGGTTTCATGATGTTAGAAATTTGGATAAGCTAGGTTATGTTGAAACAGGTGATGATACTGCGCACCCAATTACGCAGGTTGGTAAAGTGCCATTGGCTATGCAGGATGGCAAAACGAAGTACTTGGCAGATGTACTTCATGTTCCAAAAATCACTAAGAACCTGGTTTCAGTTGGCCAGATGGTTGAGCAAGGTCTGCAGGTTAGATTTATTCCTGATGGATGTTTTGTTGAGGACTTGAAAAATAAGTGCCGCTTGGTTGCGAAGGCAATAAAAATGGCAGAATGTTCACCTTGGATGTTGATATGCCTGAGGTAAAAGCTGCTATGTTTGCGCATGGGAGAGGTGTCATTGCAGATATTGAGATATGGCACAAGCGCATTGGGCATGTGAATATACAAAGGCTGAAATCTATGCAAACGAAAAACATTGTTGCAGGTTTGCCTAAATTCAGAGTTGAGGGAATGCAAAAGGTATGTGAAGCATGCCAAACGGGTAAGCAGGCCAGACATGCATTTCCCAAAAATGCTAAGGTGAGCAGAAGACCTTTGGAAGTGATCCATTCAGATGTTTGGACAACCAAAGCTGCTTCTATTGGTGGATGCCATTATTATGTGACGTTTATTGATGACTACACTAGGAAGGTGTGGATTTATTTTATGAAGCACAAAAGTGAAGTGTTCAGCCATTTCAAGGCTTTTAAGGCCATGGTTGAAAAAGAGAAAGGTGTGCATATTAAAGTGCTAAGATCTGATGGAGGGGGAGAGTACTTTTCAGAAGAATTTTGTGAATATCTGAAAGAACAGGGAATTCAAAGGAAGTACTCATGCAGGTCTACCCCTCAGCAGAATGGGGTTGCAGAAAGGAAGAACAGGCATATTGCAGAAGTAGGATGGGCGATCCTAAATGAGAAAAACATGCCTGATTATTTTTGGGCTGAAGCAGTAGCAACTGCTGTTTATATTATGAACAGAACCCCCACTGCAACTGTCCATGGCATGACGCCTGAAGAAATGTATACAGGCCAAAAACCAGATATTTCTCACTTGAAGGTATTTGGTTGCATAGCTTATGTTCATGTTCCTGATGAGAAGAGAACAAAGCTGGATCCAAAGGCAGAAAAATGCATCTTTATTGGATATGCTCAGCACCAGAAAGGGTATCACTGTTATAACCCTTACACCCGCAAAATGCAAGTGAGCAGAGATGTTGTTTTTGATGAAATGAGCAGCTGGTATGCACCAACTGTTATGGTAGGAGATGCAGATGCAGGAAATGAGAATGCTACAATAAATGCAGAGCAGCAATCTCAAGCCTTGAGTGGACCCAGAGAGTCCTCTACTAGTGGATCTAATGCATGGACAGGGAGATTGAGATCTAGTGAATCGTCACATGGCAGCCCTGATAGTGTTGTGCAGGTATCACATAAGGGAAAAGAAAAAGTAGACCATGCTCTAGTGTTTGATGTGTCTGCTGGTAGCTCTCATGTTGATGGAGAGTCAAGCGGCTCTGAAATGAGCCTTGATGAGGAACTTGGGATTCCTTCTGTTGTTACATTTGGTGCAAGGAAAAGCAGGCATGATTTAAAGACTCCTGCAACTGATCCAGTTGTACGGAGGTCCACTCATATTAAGTATCCAGTTGACAGGCTGAGATATGATGGGTATACAGCACATCACTATGCTTATATGGTCAAGGTTCTAGAGGAGCCAAAGCCCACATGTTTTGAGGATGCAGCAGGGCATAAAAATTGGGAAGCAGCTATGGATGAAGAGATGGCTGCCTTGGATGCAAACCACACTTGGGATTTGATGCCTTTGCCTCATGATAAGAAGGCTATTGGCTGCAAGTGGGTTTACAAAGTAAAGCACAATGCTGATGGGTCTGTTAGCAGGTACAAGGCAAGATTGGTTGCCAAAGGTTTTGCACAGACATATGGAATTGACTATGAGGAAACTTTCAACCCAGTTGCAAGGATGGCAACCGTGAGAGCAGTAATTGCTATGGCTGCTGCAAAGGGATGGTCTTTGCATCAGATGGATGTGAAAAATGCCTTCTTGCATGGTGATTTGCAGGAAGAGGTTTATATGATGCAGCCGAAAGGTTATGAGGATAATTCACATCCCGATTTTGTATGCAGGTTGCGCAAAGCCTTGTATGGCTTAAAACAGGCGCCGAGGGCATGGTCAGACAAGATAGGGCAATATCTTGTCACTATTGGATTTCAAATTTCCAATTCAGATTTTTCACTTTATGTGAAAAGGACAAACAGAGGGATTGTGCTTATAGTCATCTATGTTGATGACTTGATTATTACAGGTGATAGTGATGCAGACATTAATGAAGTGAAGCTGCTGTTGAAGCAGAAATTTGAGATGAAGGATTTGGGAGAGCTGCGTTACTTCTTGGGCATTGAGGTTATTAGATCCCCGAGTGGGATATGGCTGTTGCAAAGGCAATACGGTTTGGACATGCTGTCCAAATATGGGATGACAGGCTGTAAGCCTATCTCTGTTCCATTGGAGCAGAATGTGAAGCTCAATGCAGAGACAGGTGAGCTTCTTGAAGATATTACTATGTACAGGCGCATAGTAGGTAGCTTGATTTACAGGGGCTGGTGAGTCAGTTTATGCAGGCACCGAGGAAGCCACATTTGGATGTGGCTAGGCGCATACTGCGGTATGTGAAGTCCACATTGCATTATGGACTGTTTTATGAAGCTGGGTGTGCATTACAGGTACATGGATACACAGATGCTGACTGGGCTGGTAGTGTCTCAGACAGGAGATCTACTAGTGGTTTTATGTTTTCCCTTGGGAGTGGTGCCATCAGTTGGAGCAGCAAGAAGCAGCCAACAGTTGCCTTGTCGAGCACAGAGGCTGAGTACAGGGGTGTAGCAATGGCTGCATGTGAGGTAGCTTGGTTACAGAAGCTACTTGCAGATATGGGACAGTCAATTCATGCAGCAGTTGTCATTCATTGTGACAACATTAGCAGCATCATGCTTGCTAATAACCCAGTTTATCATGCTAGAACGAAGCACATTGAGGTGCATTATCACTTTGTGAGAGAGAAGGTTCTAGCTGGTGAGATTGATCTTGTCTATGTCAGCACTGAGGAGCAGGTGGCTGATATTTTTACGAAGGCATTGGGTACCGAGAAGCTTCGCAGATTTAGGAGCTTGCTTAGTGTACGTGAGATGGATTTGAGCTTGAGGGGGAGTGTTGAGATATCAAGCTCTACCCCCGATACATCTCCTGGATGACTATCATTTATGTCACCGCCTATGTTAGTTGTACTCGTGGTGTAGTTAGACTACCACGTATGTTTTTGGTTTGGGTTCACATATGAACCACGTATTCTAGGTTTGACATATAGGGTATTTCCCTCTTCTATTGTATTGTTGTGTGCAAAAGTGAAGAAAGGCTTCACCCTCCAACCTTGTGTCCTCTCTCTTTTGTGTGTTGTGAAGAAAGCTGAACTTGAGTCTCCTATCTCTCTCCCTCATTCTTTACAGTTAACAAAGAAGCTATATGCTTCACCAGATTATAGTCAATGTTACAATGAGTAAGTGGAATTTGTTTCTGTGACAGCAAATACTTAATGGCACTATGCACTACATCACGCCTCACCTGTACATTGATGCATTCTTCCATGTAGTGGTCTTTGTCTTTTTTTCCAAAAAACCATTCTTTCTTTAAAATTTTTTGTGCTGCCATGGATGCATACTTATCAGGTAAGTACTTTACAGGCCTCCACATCCTTGCCGTCAACTCCTTCTTATCCATTACCTTTGACTTGTTGGAGATAAACAAAGGAGCTTCATAGGTCTGCTGTCCACGCTCACAAGCAATGCACGTTTCAACCATCTCATTGAACACTTCAACAGGACGAAATATGATAGAAGTGTAGTCGGCATA
Organism: Dipteris shenzhenensis; assembly: GCF_047967505.1. Taxonomy (NCBI): domain Eukaryota; kingdom Viridiplantae; phylum Streptophyta; class Polypodiopsida; order Gleicheniales; family Dipteridaceae; genus Dipteris; species Dipteris shenzhenensis. Next base: position 49,086,228 of record NC_141610.1, on the reverse strand, counting down.
TCTGTCCCTCACCACCTTGAGGCTTGTCATACTTTCTTCTCGCTCTTGAGTACCCCTA